>NW_026903526.1:0-3261 GCF_024500385.1 Phyllopteryx taeniolatus
CCGACATGGTTAGGGCGACGGCGAGGAACGCAAGGCAAGAACATGGTGGACCCAATTGCAGGGAAGCAGGGAGGCAAGGCAGGAGTGCGGGAATCTCAAAATAATAATATTTAATCACAATGATAAAACAACAGGCGACTATGACAAAAACAACTGGCGACTATGACAAAAACAACAGGCGACTATGACAAAAACAACTGGCGACTATGACAAAAACAACTGGCGACTATGACATGGCAAGACATGTGACAACGACAATGAACCGACGAGAACTGAAAGAAACCAGGGAACTAAATACATGGAGGAGGGTACAGAGTCCACCCCTCAGGTCAGTCTGGTGGCCATCCAGGCCACCCGAGGTGAGGTGCTTGGCTGAGCGGGTCAGGAGGTCGTCCAGGACGCCAAGCACCAGGGTCTTTACAGGGCCATTCAGGCGGACGGCCACGGTGCCGAACCCAATGGTAATGCAGGGGCCAGGCAATAGGGTTGGGTGGCGGCCGCTGGACGAGCGCCGCCGGAGCGTGGTCGGGTGGCGGCCGCTGGACGAGCGCCGCCGGAGCGTGGTCGGGTGGCGGCCGCTGGACGAGCGCCGCCGGAGCAAGGACGGGTGGCGGCCGCTGGACGAGCGCCGCCGGAGCAAGGACGGGTGGCGGCCGCTGGACGAGCGCCGCCGGAGCAAGGACGGGTGGCGGCCGCTGGACAAGCGCCGCCGGAGCAAGGACGGGTGGCGGCCGCTGGACGAGCGCCGCCGGAGCAAGGATGGCTGGCGGCCGCTGGACGAGCGCCGTTGGAGCAGGGTCAGGTGGCGGCCGCTGGACGAGCGCCGCCGGAGCAGGGTCAGGTGGCGGCCGCTGGACGAGCGCCGCCGGAGCAAGGACGGGTGGCGGCCGCTGGACGAGCGCCGCCGGAGCAGGGTCAGGTGGCGGCCGCTGGACGAGCGCCGTTGGAGCAGGGTCAGGTGGCGGCCGCTGGACGAGCGCCGTTGGAGCAGGGTCAGGTGGCGGCCGCTGGACGAGCGCCGCCGGAGTAGGGACGGGTGGCGGCCGCTGGACGAGCGCCGCCGGAGCAAGGACGGGTGGCGGCCGCTGGACGAGCGCCGCCGGAGCAAGGACGGGTGGCGGCTGCTGGACGAGCGCCGCCGGAGCAAGGATGAGTGGCAGCCGCTGGACGAGCGCCGTTGGAGCAGGGTCAGGTGGCGGCCGCTGGACGAGCGCCGTTGGAGCAGGGTCAGGTGGCGGCCGCTGGACGAGCGCCGCCGGAGTAGGGACGGGTGGCGGCCGCTGGACGAGCGCCGCCGGAGCAGGGACGGGTGGCGGCCGCTGGACGAGCGCCGCCGGAGCAAGGACGGGTGGCGGCCGCTGGATGAGCACCGCCGGAGCAAGGATGAGTGGCAGCCGCTGGACGAGCGCCGTTGGAGCAGGGTCAGGTGGCGGCCGCTGGACGAGCGCCGCCGGAGCAGGGTCAGGTGGCGGCCGCTGGACGAGCGCCGCCGGAGCAGGGTCACGTGGCGGCCGCTGGACGAGCGCCGCCGGAGCAAGGACGGGTGGCGGCCGCTGGACGAGCGCCGCCGGAGGAGGGTCAGGTGGCGGCCGCTGGACGAGCGCCGCCGGAGCAGGGTCAGGTGGCGGCCGCTGGACGAGCGCCGCCGGAGCAAGGACGGGTGGCGGCCGCTGGACGAGCGCCGCCATAGCAGGGTCAGGTGGCGGCCGCTGGACGAGCGGCGCCGGAACATGGTCGGATGGCGGCCGCTGGACGAGCGCCGCCGGAGCAAGGACGGGTGGCGGCCGCTGGACGAGCGCCGCCGGAGCAAGGACGGGTGGCGGCCGCTGGACGAGCGCCGTTGGAGCAGGGTCAGGTGGCGGCCGCTGGACGAGCGCCGCCGGAGTAGGGTCAGGTGGCGGCCGCTGGACGAGCGCCGCCGGAGCAAGGACGGGTGGCGGCCGCTGGACGAGCGCCGCCGGAGCAAGGATGGGTGGCGGCCGCTGGACGAGCGCCGCCGGTGCGGGAGCCTGGCGCAGCTGCCGAGGAGCCGGAACGGGAGCCTGGCGCAGCTGCCGATTAGCCGGAACGGGAGCTGCAGTCGCTTCCTCAGCCTGCCGCCATTGAGGTATGGGAATAGAGGGTACGGGAGTGGAAGAGTGCACAAGGTCTCGGGAAGGTGAACTAGGAAAAATGGCTGGTACTGAACATGGCTTGGGGGCAGGTTTGACTAGACGTGACTTAATTGGAGCCGTGGAACAACGTGTGGGAACAGGTGAAAAATCAAGTGATTTGTGAACAGGGGGGAAAAAACGAGGGGGCAAAATTTGACCTTTACTTGGGCGCCTCCGTTGGCCACCACGCGGCGGTCCCGGGTAGATGGCCAAACGGGTGCCCAAGAAAAGGTCAGAGGGAAAGGATTTGGACTCACTGGGGTTGGAAACGTGGAAACGTGACAAAAACTGACGAGGACGGGATAAACTAGGGAAGGAACCAGAAAAATCTAAATCTGTGTCAGAGTCAGAATCCGACAGGAGGTTAACTAAATCAGGGCCATCTTCACAATCAGAAAAATCTGAATCTAAAGAAACATGTGGATGTACAATAGTAGGGCATGGTGAATAGCTAGGACAACTGGGGGGACCCGAGGAAAAGGACAGAAAAGACTGAATGATAGGGCTTACTGGAGGAGGGTAGGTATGGATGGCAGGCTGAGGACAGTGGGAGCCAGTTTGGTGGCGTCCAGGGTGACGCCATGTTCTTCCCGCTGGGTCCTGTTCTGGTCGGTTCATTCTGTCACGAACATGGTTAGGGCGACGGCGAGGAACGCAAGGCAAGAACATGGTGGACCCAATTGCAGGGAAGCAGGGAGGCAAGGCAGGAGTGCGGGAATCTCAAAATAATAATATTTAATCACAATGATAAAACAACAGGCGACTATGACAAAAACAACTGGCGACTATGACAAAAACAACAGGCGACTATGACAAAAACAACTGGCGACTATGACAAAAACAACTGGCGACTATGACATGGCAAGACATGTGACAACGACAATGAACCGACGAGAACTGAAAGAAACCAGGGAACTAAATACAAACAAATTGACGAGACAACGAGGAACACCTGGACAAGACGAGTGGCTAGAGAGAGCTGATTGGTCAACACAAAGTAGACGAGAACAGATGGACACAACAACCTAATGAGCACACGACAAACATGGAACAAAGGAAAACATGGAACAAAACTAAACAACCCAAACCAAAACACAGACCATGACAG
>NW_026903527.1:0-3252 GCF_024500385.1 Phyllopteryx taeniolatus
AGCTCTCCCTTCCAGCATGGAGCTCTCCCTTCCAGCATGGAGCTCTGAAGCGTCTTATCTGACGCCCCGGAAGGGAGCTCCGACTTCCCGCATGGACTTCTGGCATCAAGCATGGAGCTCTCCCTTCCAGCATGGAGCTCTCCCTTCCAGCATGGAGCTCTGAAGCGTCTGATCTGACGCCCGGAAGGGAGCTCCGACTTCCCGCATGGACCTCTGGCATCAAGCATGGACCTCTGGCATCAAGCATGGAGCTCTCCCTTCCAGCATGGAGATCTCCCTTCCAGCATGGAGCTCTGAAGCGTCTGATCCGACGCCCGGAAGGGAGCTCCGACAGCTCTCCCTTCCAGCATGGAGATCTCCCTTCCAGCATGGAGCTCTGAAGCGTCTGATCCGACGCCGGAAGGGAGCTCCGACAGCTCTCCCTTCCAGCATGGAGCTCTCCCTTCCAGCATGGAGCTCTGAAGCGTCTGATCTGACGCCCGGTAGGGAGCTCCGACTTCCCGCAATGTACCTCTGGCATCAAGCATGGACCTCTGGCATCAAGCATGGAGCTCTCCCTTCCAGCATGGAGCTCTCCCTTCCAGCATGGAGATCTCCCTTCCAGCATGGAGCTCTGAAGCGTCTGATCCGACGCCCGGAAGGGAGCTCCGACAGCTCTCCCTTCCAGCATGGAGATCTCCCTTCCAGCATGGAGCTCTGAAGCGTCTGATCCGACGCCCGGAAGGGAGCTCCGACAGCTCTCCCTTCCAGCATGGAGATCTCCCTTCCAGCATGGAGCTCTGAAGCGTCTGATCTGACGCCCGGTAGGGAGCTCCGACTTCCCGCAATGTACCTCTGGCATCAAGCATGGACCTCTGGCATCAAGCATGGACCTCTGGCATCAAGCATGGAGCTCTGAAGCGTCTGATCCGACGCCCGGAAGGGAGCTCCGACTTCCCGCAATGTACCTCTGGCATCAAGCATGGACCTCTGGCATCAAGCATGGACCTCTGGCATCAAGCATGGAGCTCTCCCTTCCAGCATGGAGCTCTCCCTTCCAGCATGGAGATCTCCCTTCCAGCATGGAGCTCTGAAGCGTCTGATCTGACGCCCGGTAGGGAGCTCCGATAGCTCTCCCTTCCAGCATGGAGATCTCCCTTCCAGCATGGAGCTCTGAAGCGTCTGATCCGACGCCCGGAAGGGAGCTCCGACAGCTCTCCCTTCCAGCATGGAGCTCTCCCTTCCAGCATGGAGCTCTGAAGCGTCTTATCTGACGCCCGGAAGGGAGCTCCGACTTCCCGCATGGACTTCTGGCATCAAGCATGGAGCTCTCCCTTCCAGCATGGAGCTCTCCCTTCCAGCATGGAGCTCTGAAGCGTCTGATCTGACGCCCGGAAGGGAGCTCCGACTTCCCGCATGGACCTCTGGCATCAAGCATGGACCTCTGGCATCAAGCATGGAGCTCTCCCTTCCAGCATGGAGATCTCCCTTCCAGCATGGAGCTCTGAAGCGTCTGATCTGACGCCCGGTAGGGAGCTCCGACTTCCCGCAATGTACCTCTGGCATCAAGCATGGAGCTCTCCCTTCCAGCATGGAGCTCTCCCTTCCAGCATGGAGCTCTGAAGCGTCTGATCTGACGCCCGGAAGGGAGCTCCGACTTCCCGCATGGACCTCTGGCATCAAGCATGGACCTCTGGCATCAAGCATGGAGCTCTCCCTTCCAGCATGGAGCTCTCCCTTCCAGCATGGAGCTCTGAAGCGTCTTATCTGACGCCCGGAAGGGAGCTCCGACTTCCCGCATGGACTTCTGGCATCAAGCATGGAGCTCTCCCTTCCAGCATGGAGCTCTCCCTTCCAGCATGGAGCTCTGAAGCGTCTGATCTGACGCCCGGAAGGGAGCTCCGACTTCCCGCATGGACCTCTGGCATCAAGCATGGACCTCTGGCATCAAGCATGGAGCTCTCCCTTCCAGCATGGAGATCTCCCTTCCAGCATGGAGCTCTGAAGCGTCTGATCCGACGCCCGGAAGGGAGCTCCGACAGCTCTCCCTTCCAGCATGGAGATCTCCCTTCCAGCATGGAGCTCTGAAGCGTCTGATCTGACGCCCGGTAGGGAGCTCCGACTTCCCGCAATGTACCTCTGGCATCAAGCATGGACCTCTGGCATCAAGCATGGAGCTCTCCCTTCCAGCATGGAGCTCTGAAGCGTCTGATCTGACATGGAGCGGCAAAGACTTGGACAGCCGAAGCCACCACACTGAGGTATGGAGGAAGGGATGACTACAGCGCCCCACACGACCGAAATCGGTACTTCACACGCGAAACTGCCTCTGGTAGAAACTCCATTCATTTGAATGGGAAGATGACTACTTGGGTCGCTCGCACCAGCAAGGAGCATCACTTTCCAGCATGGAGCTCTCCCTTCCAGCTTGGAGCTCTCCCTTCCAGCTTGGAGCTCTCCCTTCCAGCATGGAGCTCTGAAGCGTCTGATCTGACGCCCGGAAGGGAGCTCCGACTTCCCGCATGGACCTCTGGCATCAAGCATGGACCTCTGGCATCAAGCATGGAGCTCTCCCTTCCAGCATGGAGCGCTCCCTTCCAGCATGGAGCTCTCCCTTCCAGCATGGAGCTCTGAAGCGTCTGATCCGATGCCCGGAAGGGAGCTCCGACAGCTCTCCCTTCCAGCATGGAGATCTCCCTTCCAGCATGGAGCTCTGAAGCGTCTGATCCGACGCCCGGAAGGGAGCTCCGACAGCTCTCCCCTTCCAGCATGGAGCTCTCCCTTCCAGCATGGAGCTCTGAAGCGTCTGATCTGACGCCCGGAAGGGAGCTCCGACTTCCCGCATGGACCTCTGGCATCAAGCATGGACCTCTGGCATCAAGCATGGAGCTCTCCCTTCCAGCATGGAGATCTCCCTTCCAGCATGGAGCTCTGAAGCGTCTGATCCGACGCCCGGAAGGGAGCTCCGACAGCTCTCCCTTCCAGCATGGAGATCTCCCTTCCAGCATGGAGCTCTGAAGCGTCTGATCCGACGCCGGAAGGGAGCTCCGACAGCTCTCCCTTCCAGCATGGAGCTCTCCCTTCCAGCATGGAGCTCTGAAGCGTCTGATCTGACGCCCGGTAGGGAGCTCCGACTTCCCGCAATGTACCTCTGGCATCAAGCATGGACCTCTGGCATCAAGCATGGAGCTCTCCCTTCCAGCATGGAGCTCTCCCTTCCAGCATGGAGATCTCCCTTCCAGCATGGAGCTCTGAAGCGTCTGATCCGACGCC
>NW_026903528.1:0-3250 GCF_024500385.1 Phyllopteryx taeniolatus
TCCATCCATCCATCCATTCTCTACCGCTTATCCGGGTCGGGTCGCGGGGGCAGTAGCTTCAGCAGGACGCCCAGACTACCCTCTCCCCAGCCACTTCATCCAGCTCTTCCGGGGGATCCCCGAGGGCGTTCCCAGGCCAGCCGAAGGATGTAGTCTCTCCAGCGCGTCCTGGGCCGTCCCCGGGGTCTCCTCCCGGTGGGACATGCCCGGAACACCTCACCAGGGAGGCGTCCGGGAGGCATCCGAATCAGATGCCCCAGCCACCTCATCTGGGCTCCTCTCAATGCGGAGGAGTAGCGGCTCTACTCTGAGATCCTCTCGGATGACCGAGCTTCTCACCCTATCTCTAAGGGAGAGCCCGGACACCCCTGCGGAGGAAACTCATTTCGGCCGCTTGTATCCGGGATCTTGTTCTTTCGGTCACGACCCACAGCTCATGACCATAGGTGAGGGTAGGAACGAAGATCGACCGGTAAATTGAGAGCTTCGCCTTTCGGCTTAGCTCTTTCTTTACCACAAACGGACCGATACAAAGTCCGCATCACTGCAGACGCTGCACCGATCCGCCTGTCGATCTCCCGTTCCATTCTTCCCTCACTCGTGAACAAGACCCCAAGATACTTGAATTCCTCCACTTGGGGCAGGATCTCATCCCCGACCTGGAGATGGCATGCCACCCTTTCCCGACTGAGGACCATGGTCTCAGATTTGGAGGTGCTGATTCTCATCCCAGCCGCTTCACACTCGGCTGCGAACTGCTCCAATGAGAGTTGGAGGTCACGGCTTGATGAAGCCAACAGAACCACATCATCTGCAAAAAGCAGAGATGCAATACTGAGGCCACCAAACCGGACCCCCTCTACGCCTCGGCTGCGCCTAGAAATTCTGTCCATAAAAGTTATGAACAGAATCGGCGACAAAGGGCAGCCTTGGCGGAGTCCAACCCTCACCGGGAACGAGTTCGACTTACTGCCGGATATGCGGACCAAACTCTGACTCCGGTCGTACAGGGACCGAACAGCCCGTATCAGGGGGTTCGGTACCCCATACTCCCGAAGCACTCTCCACAGGACTCCCCGAGGGACACGGTCGAACGCCTTCTCCAAGTCCACAAAACACATGTAGACTGGTTGGGCGAACTCCCATGCACCCTCGAGGACCCTGCCGAGGGTGTAGAGCTGGTCCACTGTTCCACGGCCAGGACGAAAACCACACTGCTCCTCCTGAATCTGAGATTCGACTTCCCGACGGACCCTCCTCTCCAGCACCCCTGAATAGACCTTACCAGGGAGGCTGAGCAGTGTGATCCCCCTGTAGTTGGAACACACCCTCCGGTCCCCCTTCTTAAAAAGGGGGACCACCACCCCAGTCTGCCAATCCAGAGGCACTGTCCCCGATGTCCACGCGATGTTGCAGAGGCGTGTCAACCAGGACAGCCCCACAACATCCAGAGCCTTTAGGAACTCCGGACGAATCTCATCCACCCCCGGGGCCCTGCCACCGAGGAGCTTTTTAACTACCTCGGTGACCTCAAACCCAGAGATAGGAGAGCCCGCCTCAGAGAACCCACACTCTGCTTCCCCATGGGAAGGCGTGTCGGTGGAATTGAGGAGGTCTTCAAAGTATTCTCCCCACCGACTCACAACGTCCCGAGTCGAGGTCAGCAGCGCCCCATCCCCACTATACACAGTGTTGGTGGTGCACTGCTTTCCTCTCCTGAGACGTCGGATGGTGGACCAGAATTTCCTCGAAGCCGTCCGGAAGTCTTTCTCCATGGCCTCACCGAACTCCTCCCATGCCCGGGTTTTTGCTTCAGCGACCACCAGAGCTGCATTCCGCTTGGCCAGCCGGTACCCATCAGCTGCCTCAGGAGTCCCACAGGCCAAAAAGGCCCGATAGGACTCCTTCTTCAGCTTGACGGCATCCCTCACCGTTGGTGTCCACCAACGGGTTCGGGGATTGCCGCCACGACAGGCACCGACCACCTTACGGCCACAGCTCCGGTCGGCCGCCTCAGCAATGGAGGCGCGGAACATGGTCCACTCGGACTCGATGTCCCCCGCCTCCCCCGGAACATGAGCAAAGTTCTGTCGGAGGTGGGAGTTAAAACTCCTTCTGACAGGGGATTCTGCCAGACGTTCCCAGCAGACCCTCACAATACGTTTGGGCCTGCCACGTCGGACCGGCATCTTCCCCCACCATCGGAGCCAACTCACCACCAGGTGGTGATCAGTTGACAGCTCCGCCCCTCTCTTCACCCGAGTGTCCAAGACATGCGGCCGCAAGTCCGATGACACGACCACAAAGTCGATCATCGAACTGCGACCTAGGGTGTCCTGGTGCCAAGTGCACGTGTGGACACCCTTATGCTTGAACATGGTGTTCGTTATGGACAATCCGTGACGAGCACAGAAGTCCAATAACAGAACACCGCTCGGGTTCTGATCGGGGGGGCCGTTCCTCCCAATCGCGCCCTTCCAGGTCTCACTGTCATTGCCCACGTGAGCATTGAAGTCCCCCAACAGAACAATGGAGTCCCCAGCGGGAGCGCTCTCCAGCACCCCCTCCAAGGACTCCAAAAAGGGTGGGTACTCTGAACTGCTGTTTGGTGCATAGGCACAAACAACAGTCAGGACCCGTCCCCCCACCCGAAGGCGGAGGGAGGCTACCCTCTCGTCCACCGGGGTGAACCCCAACGTACAGGCGCCGAGCCGGGGGGCAATAAGTATACCCACACCTGCTCGGCGCCTCTCACCATGGGCAACTCCAGAGTGGAAGAGAGTCCAACCCCTCTCGAGAGGACTGGTACCAGAGCCCCAGGTGTGTGTGGAGGCGAGTCCGACTATATCGAGTCGGAACTTCTCGACCTCACACACCAGCTCGGGCTCCTTCCCTGCCAGAGAGGTGACATTCCACGTCCCTAGAGCCAGCTTCTGTAGCCGGGGATCGGATCGCCAAGGTCCCCGCCTTCGGCCACCGCCCAGCTCACACTGCACCCAACCCCTATGGCCCCTCCCACAGGTGGTGAGCCCATGGGAAGGGGGACCCACGTTACCCTTTCGGGCTGTGCCCGGCCGGACCCCATGGGTGCAGGCCCGGCCACCAGGCGCTCGCCTTCGAGCCCCACCACCAGGCCTGGCTCCAGCGGGGGGCCCCGGTGGCAAGGGAAAACGAAGTCCATTGCTTGTCGTCATCATTAGGGGTCTTTGCCTGGACATATAAAGATTAAATTCAATTTTAATTTTTTTTT
>NW_026903529.1:0-3250 GCF_024500385.1 Phyllopteryx taeniolatus
TCTGATCTGACGCCCGGTAGGGAGCTCCGACTTCCCGCAATGTACCTCTGGCATCAAGCATGGAGCTCTCCCTTCCAGCATGGAGCTCTCCCTTCCAGCATGGAGCTCTGAAGCGTCTGATCTGACGCCCGGAAGGGAGCTCCGACTTCCCGCATGGACCTCTGGCATCAAGCATGGACCTCTGGCATCAAGCATGGAGCTCTCCCTTCCAGCATGGAGCTCTCCCTTCCAGCATGGAGCTCTGAAGCGTCTTATCTGACGCCCGGAAGGGAGCTCCGACTTCCCGCATGGACTTCTGGCATCAAGCATGGAGCTCTCCCTTCCAGCATGGAGCTCTCCCTTCCAGCATGGAGCTCTGAAGCGTCTGATCTGACGCCCGGAAGGGAGCTCCGACTTCCCGCATGGACCTCTGGCATCAAGCATGGACCTCTGGCATCAAGCATGGAGCTCTCCCTTCCAGCATGGAGATCTCCCTTCCAGCATGGAGCTCTGAAGCGTCTGATCTGACGCCCGGTAGGGAGCTCCGACTTCCCGCAATGTACCTCTGGCATCAAGCATGGAGCTCTCCCTTCCAGCATGGAGCTCTCCCTTCCAGCATGGAGCTCTGAAGCGTCTGATCTGACGCCCGGAAGGGAGCTCCGACTTCCCGCATGGACCTCTGGCATCAAGCATGGACCTCTGGCATCAAGCATGGAGCTCTCCCTTCCAGCATGGAGCTCTCCCTTCCAGCATGGAGCTCTGAAGCGTCTTATCTGACGCCCGGAAGGGAGCTCCGACTTCCCGCATGGACTTCTGGCATCAAGCATGGAGCTCTCCCTTCCAGCATGGAGCTCTCCCTTCCAGCATGGAGCTCTGAAGCGTCTTATCTGACGCCCGGAAGGGAGCTCCGACTTCCCGCATGGACTTCTGGCATCAAGCATGGAGCTCTCCCTTCCAGCATGGAGCTCTCCCTTCCAGCATGGAGCTCTGAAGCGTCTGATCTGACGCCCGGAAGGGAGCTCCGACTTCCCGCATGGACCTCTGGCATCAAGCATGGACCTCTGGCATCAAGCATGGAGCTCTCCCTTCCAGCATGGAGATCTCCCTTCCAGCATGGAGCTCTGAAGCGTCTGATCCGACGCCCGGAAGGGAGCTCCGACAGCTCTCCCTTCCAGCATGGAGATCTCCCTTCCAGCATGGAGCTCTGAAGCGTCTGATCCGACGCCGGAAGGGAGCTCCGACAGCTCTCCCTTCCAGCATGGAGCTCTCCCTTCCAGCATGGAGCTCTGAAGCGTCTGATCTGACGCCCGGTAGGGAGCTCCGACTTCCCGCAATGTACCTCTGGCATCAAGCATGGACCTCTGGCATCAAGCATGGAGCTCTCCCTTCCAGCATGGAGCTCTCCCTTCCAGCATGGAGATCTCCCTTCCAGCATGGAGCTCTGAAGCGTCTGATCCGACGCCCGGAAGGGAGCTCCGACAGCTCTCCCTTCCAGCATGGAGATCTCCCTTCCAGCATGGAGCTCTGAAGCGTCTGATCCGACGCCCGGAAGGGAGCTCCGACAGCTCTCCCTTCCAGCATGGAGATCTCCCTTCCAGCATGGAGCTCTGAAGCGTCTGATCTGACGCCCGGTAGGGAGCTCCGACTTCCCGCAATGTACCTCTGGCATCAAGCATGGACCTCTGGCATCAAGCATGGACCTCTGGCATCAAGCATGGAGCTCTGAAGCGTCTGATCCGACGCCCGGAAGGGAGCTCCGACTTCCCGCAATGTACCTCTGGCATCAAGCATGGACCTCTGGCATCAAGCATGGACCTCTGGCATCAAGCATGGAGCTCTCCCTTCCAGCATGGAGCTCTCCCTTCCAGCATGGAGATCTCCCTTCCAGCATGGAGCTCTGAAGCGTCTGATCTGACGCCCGGTAGGGAGCTCCGATAGCTCTCCCTTCCAGCATGGAGATCTCCCTTCCAGCATGGAGCTCTGAAGCGTCTGATCCGACGCCCGGAAGGGAGCTCCGACAGCTCTCCCTTCCAGCATGGAGCTCTCCCTTCCAGCATGGAGCTCTGAAGCGTCTTATCTGACGCCCGGAAGGGAGCTCCGACTTCCCGCATGGACTTCTGGCATCAAGCATGGAGCTCTCCCTTCCAGCATGGAGCTCTCCCTTCCAGCATGGAGCTCTGAAGCGTCTGATCTGACGCCCGGAAGGGAGCTCCGACTTCCCGCATGGACCTCTGGCATCAAGCATGGACCTCTGGCATCAAGCATGGAGCTCTCCCTTCCAGCATGGAGATCTCCCTTCCAGCATGGAGCTCTGAAGCGTCTGATCTGACGCCCGGTAGGGAGCTCCGACTTCCCGCAATGTACCTCTGGCATCAAGCATGGAGCTCTCCCTTCCAGCATGGAGCTCTCCCTTCCAGCATGGAGCTCTGAAGCGTCTGATCTGACGCCCGGAAGGGAGCTCCGACTTCCCGCATGGACCTCTGGCATCAAGCATGGACCTCTGGCATCAAGCATGGAGCTCTCCCTTCCAGCATGGAGCTCTCCCTTCCAGCATGGAGCTCTGAAGCGTCTTATCTGACGCCCGGAAGGGAGCTCCGACTTCCCGCATGGACTTCTGGCATCAAGCATGGAGCTCTCCCTTCCAGCATGGAGCTCTCCCTTCCAGCATGGAGCTCTGAAGCGTCTGATCTGACGCCCGGAAGGGAGCTCCGACTTCCCGCATGGACCTCTGGCATCAAGCATGGACCTCTGGCATCAAGCATGGAGCTCTCCCTTCCAGCATGGAGATCTCCCTTCCAGCATGGAGCTCTGAAGCGTCTGATCCGACGCCCGGAAGGGAGCTCCGACAGCTCTCCCTTCCAGCATGGAGCTCTCCCTTCCAGCATGGAGCTCTGAAGCGTCTGATCTGACGCCCGGAAGGGAGCTCCGACTTCCCGCATGGACCTCTGGCATCAAGCATGGACCTCTGGCATCAAGCATGGAGCTCTCCCTTCCAGCATGGAGCTCTCCCTTCCAGCATGGAGCTCTGAAGCGTCTTATCTGACGCCCGGAAGGGAGCTCCGACTTCCCGCATGGACTTCTGGCATCAGCATGGAGCTCTCCCTTCCAGCATGGAGCTCTCCCTTCCAGCATGGAGCTCTGAAGCGTCTGATCTGACGCCCGGAAGGGAGCTCCGACTTCCCGCATGGACTTCTGGCATCAAGCATGGAGCTCTCCCTTCCAGCATGGAGCTCTCCCTTCCAGCATGGAGCTCTGAAGCGTCTGATCTGAC
>NW_026903530.1:0-3241 GCF_024500385.1 Phyllopteryx taeniolatus
TGGGCCTTTATTTCTAATGTAAAATGACCCGTGAGGCCACTTTAGGGTGTTAAACTGGGCTAGATTTGAAACAAACGATCGTGGAATCACTTTCAGGGGGCCACCCCAGTCTCTGGGACGGTTGTGGGGCCGAGCGGCGACCGTCAAAATATTCAGTTTCACTCCAGTAGTAGGCCTTTATTGTCTAAATTGTAACATAAGGACCTCTCTGAATTGGTGCGACTTTTAGGGTGCGTAATTTCAAACTAGTTGGCTAAGATTTGAAAAAAAAACGATTGTGGGAATCCAGCTTTCAGGGGAGGCCTACCCCGAGTCTCTGGATGATTTTGGGGCCGAGCGGCGACCGTCTAAGCATTCAATTTCGCTCCAGTAGTAGGCCTTTATTGCCTAAATTGTAACATGAGGACCTCTGTGAATTTGGCGAGACTTTTAGGGTGCTTAATTTTGAACTCGTGGGCTAAGATTTGAAAGAAACAATCGGTGGGAATCCAGCTTTCAGGGGAGGCCTACCCCGAGTCTCTGGACGGTTTGTGGGGCCGAGCGGGCGAGCGTCAAAGCACTCCGTTTCGCTCAAGTAGTAGGCCTTTATTGACTAAATTGTCACATGACGACCTTTGTGATTTTGGCAGGACTTTTGAGTGCTTAAGTTTGAGCCAGTGGGCTGACATTCGACACACTCGATAGGTGTGAATCCACCTTTCAGCGGAGGCCACCCCCGAGTCTCTGGACGGTTGTGGGGCCGAGCGGCGAGCGTCAAAGCAATCCATTTCACTCAAGTAGTAGGCCTTTATTGCCTAAATTCTAACATGAGGACCCCTGTGAATTTGGCGTGACGTTTATGGTGCTTAATTTCGAACTAGTGGGCTAAGATTTGAAAGAAACGATCGGTGGGAATCCAGCTTTCAGGGGAGGCCACCCCCGAGTCTCTGGACGGTTGTGGAGCGGAGCGGCGCCCGTCCAAACATTAAGTTTCGCTCCAGGAGTAGGCCTTTATTGCCTAAATTGTAACATAAGGACCTCTCTGAATTTGGTGCGACTTTTAGGGTGCGTAATTTCAAACTAGTGGGCTAAGATTTTGAAACAAACGATTGGTGGGAATCCAGCTTTCAGGGGAGGCCTACCCCGAGTCTCTGGACGGTTTTGGGGCCGAGCGGCGACCGTCTAAACATTCAATTTCGCTCCAGTAGTAGGCCTTTATTGCCTAAATTGTAACATGAGGACCTCTGTGAATTTGGCGAGACTTTTAGGGTGCTTAATTTTGAACTCGTGGGCTAAGATTTGAAAGAAACAATCGGTGGGAATCCAGCTTTCAGGGGAGGCCACCCCCGAGTCTCTGGACGGTTGTGGAGCCGAGCGGCGCCCGTCCAAACATTAAGTTTCGCTCCAGGAGTAGGCCTTTATTGCCTAAATTGTCACATGACGACCTTTGTGATTTTGGCAGGACTTATGAGTGCTTAAGTTTGAGCCAGTGGGCTGACGTTCGACACACTCGATAGGTGTGAATCCACCTTTCAGCGGAGGCAACCCCCGAGTCTCTGGACGGTTGTGGGGCCGAGCGGCGCCCGTCCAAACATTAAGTTTCGCTCCAGGAGTAGGCCTTTATTGCCTAAATTGTAACATGAGGACCCCTGTGAATTTGGCACGACTTTTAGGGTACTTAGTTTCAAACTAGTGGGCTAAGATTTGAAAGAAACGATCGGTGGGAATCCAGCTTTCAGGGGAGGCCACTCCCGATTCTCTGGACGGTTGTGGGGCCGAGCGGCGATCGTCTAAACATTCAATTTCGCTCCAGTAGTAGGCCTTTATTGCCTAAATTGTAACATGAGGACCCCTGTGAATTTGGCGGCACTTTTAGGGTGCTTAATTTCAAACTAGTGGGCTAAGATTTGAAACAAACGATCGATGGGAATCCAGCTTTCATGGGGAGGCCACCTCCGAGTCTCTGGACGGTTGTGGGGCCGAGCGGCGACCGTCAAAATATTCAGTTTCACTCCAGTAGTAGGCCTTTATTGTCTAAATTGTAACATAAGGACCTCTCTGAATTTGGTGCGACTTTTAGGGTGCGTAATTTCAAACTAGTTGGCTAAGATTTGAAAAAAAACGATTTGTGGGAATCCAGCTTTCAGGGGAGGCCTACCCCGAGTCTCTGGATGATTTTGGGGCCGAGCGGCGACCGTCCTAAGCATTCAATTTCGCTCCAGTAGTAGGCCTTTATTGCCTAAATTGTAACATGAGGACCTCTGTGAATTTGGCGAGACTTTTAGGGTGCTTAATTTTGAACTCGTGGGCTAGATTTGAAAGAAACAATCGGTGGGAATCCAGCTTTCAGGGGAAGCCTACCCCGAGTCCTCTGGACGGTTGTGGGGCCGAGCGGCGAGCGTCAAAGCACTCCGTTTCGCTCAAGTAGTAGGCCTTTATTGACTAAATTGTCACATGACGACCTTTGTGATTTTGGCAGGACTTTTGAGTGCTTAAGTTTGAGCCAGTGGGCTGACATTTCGACACACTCGATCGGTGTGAATCCACCTTTTAGCGGAGGTCTCCCCCGAGTCTCTGGACGGTTGTGGGGCCGAGCGGCGCCGTCAAAGGCAATCTGGTTTCGCTCAGTAGTAGGCCTTGTATTGCCTAAATTTAACATGAGGACCCCTGTGAATTTGGCGCGACTTTTAGTGGTTCTTAATTTCGAACTATTGGGCTAAGATTTGAAACAAACGATCGGTGGGACTCCAGCCTTTCCAGGGGAGGCCACCCCCGAGTCTCTGAACGGTTTGTGGGCCGAGCGGCGCCCGTCAAAACATTCAGTTTCGCTCCAGGAGTAGGCCTTTATTGCCTAAATTGTAACATGAGGACCCTCGTGAATTGGCGCAACTTTTAGGTGCTTAATTTTGAACTAGTGGGCTAAGATTTGAAAGGAAACGTTCGGTGGGAATCCAGCTTTCAGGGGAGGCCACCCCCCGAGTCTCTGGACGGTTGTGGGCCGAGCGGGCGACCGTCAAAACTTTAGTTTCTCTCCAGTAGTAGGCCTTTATTGCCTAAATTGTAACATGAGGACCTCTGTGAATTGGCGAGACTTTTAGGGTGCTTAATTTTGAACTCGGGGCTAAGATTTGAAAGATACAATCGGTGGGAATCTGCTTTTCAGGGAGGCCACCCCGAGTCTCTGGACGGTTGTGAGGCCGAGCGGGCGCCCGTCCAAACATTAAGTTTCACTCCAGAGTAGGCCTTTATTGCCTAATTGTAA
>NW_026903531.1:0-3233 GCF_024500385.1 Phyllopteryx taeniolatus
GAACTGACTTTGGTGCTTTGCCATTTTAAGTAACGTACTGTTACTTAAAACTCACAATGTCCAAATCTGAATCTTTAATGCAGCCCTATGGGGGGCACAAGTCAGTGCAAACTGTAGGCCGGTCCCAAGCCCGGATAAATGCAGAGGGTTGCGTCAGGAAGGGCATCCGGCTTAAAACCTTGCCAAACAAATATGAGCGTTCATCCAAAGAATTCCATACCGGATCGGTCGTGGCCCGGGTTAACAACGTCCGCCACCGGCGCCGTCAACCTGCAGGGCGCTGTTGGAAATTCAGCTACTGTGGGTCGAAGTCGAAGTCAAAGAAGAAGAAGAAGAAGAGGTGGAAAGCGGGTTCTTCGGCAGAAAGAGAAGAGGAAAACACAGAGCCTAGAACTGAATGTGGGGACTTTGAATGTTGGGACTATGACAGGAAAATCTCGGGAGTTGGTTGACATGATGATTAGGAGAAAGGTTGATATATTGTGTGTCCAGGAGACCAGGTGGAAAGGCAGTAAGGCTAGAAGTTTAGGGGCAGGGTTTAAATTATTTTACCATGGTGTAGATGGGAAGAGAAATGGCGTCGGGGTTATTTTAAAAGAAGAGTTGGCTAAGAATGTCTTGGAGGTGAAAAGAGTATCAGATCGAGTGATGAGGCTGAAATTTGAAATTGAGGGTGTTATGTGTAATGTGATTAGTGGCTATGCCCCACAGGTAGGATGTGACCTAGAGGTGAAAGAGAAATTCTGGAAGGAGCTAGATGATGTAGTTCTGAGCATCCCAGACAGAGAGAGAGTCGTAATTGGTGCAGATTGTAATGGACATGTTGGTGAAGGTAATAAGGGTGATGAAGAAGTGATGGGTAAGTACGGTATCCAGGAAAGGAACTTGGAGGGACAGATGGTGGTAGACTTTGCAACAAGGATGCAAATGGCTGTAGTGAACACTTTTTTCCAGAAGAGGTACGAACATAGGGTGACCTACAAGAGCGGAGGTAGAAGCACACAGGTGGATTACATCTTGTGCAGACGATGTAATCTGAAGGAGGTTACCAACTGTAAGGTAGTGGTAGGGGAGAGTGTGGCTAGACAGCATAGGATGGTGGTGTGTAAGATGACTCTGGTGGTGGGGAGGAAAATTAGGAAGACAAAGGCAGAGAAGAGAACCATGTGGTGGAAGCTGAGACAGGACGAGTGTTGTGCAGCTTTTCGGGAAGAGGTGATACAGGCTCTCGGTGGACGGGAAGAGCTTCCAGAAGACTGGACCACTGCAGCCAAGGTGATCAGAGAAGCAGGCAGGAGAGTACTTGGTGTATCTTCTGGCAGGAAAGGAGAGAAGGAGACTTGGTGGTGGAACCTCACAGTACAGGAAATCATTCAAGGAAAACGGTTAGCTAAGAAGAAGTGGGACACTGAGAGGACCGAGGAGAGGCGAAAGGAATACATTGAGATGCGACACAGGGCAAAGGTAGAGGTGGCAAAGGCAAAACAAGAGGCATATGATGACATGTATGGCAGGTTGGACACTAAAGAAGGAGAAAAGGATCTATACAGGCTGGCTAGACAGAGGGATAGAGATGGGAAGGATGTGCAGCAGGTTAGGGTGATTAAGGATAGAGATGGAAATATGTTGACTGGTGCCAGCAGTGTGCTAGGTAGATGGAAAGAATACTTCGAGGAGTTGATGAATGAGGAAAATGATAGAGAAGGGAGAGTAGAAGAGGCAAGTGTGGTGGACCAGGAAGTGGCAATGATTAGTAAGGGGGAAGTTAGAAAGGCATTAAAGAGAATGAAAAATGGAAAGGCAGTTGGTCCTGATGACATTCCTGTGGAGGTATGGAAACATCTAGGAGAGGTGGCTGTGGAGTTTTTGACCAGCTTGTTCAATAGAATTCTAGTGCGTGAGAAGATGCCTGAGGAATGGAGGAAAAGTGTACTGGTGCCCATTTTTAAGAACAAAGGTGATGTGCAGAGCTGTGGCAACTATAGAGGAATAAAGTTGATGAGCCACACAATGAAGTTATGGGAAAGAGTAGTGGAGGCTAGACTCAGGACAGAAGTGAGTATTTGCAAGCAACAGTATGGTTTCATGCCTAGAAAGAGTACCACAGATGCAATTTTTGCCTTGAGGATGTTGATGGAAAAGTACAGAGAAGGTCAGAAGGAGCTACATTGTGTCTTTGTAGATCTAGAGAAAGCCTATGACAGAGTACCCAGAGAGGAACTGTGGTACTGCATGCGGAAGTCTGGAGTGGCAGAGAAGTATGTTAGAATAATACAGGACATGTACGAGGGCAGCAGAACAGCGGTGAGGTGTGCTGTCGGTGTGACAGAAGAATTTAAGGTGGACGTGGGACTGCATCAGGGATCAGCCCTGAGCCCCTTCCTTTTTGCAGTGGTGATGGATAGGCTGACAGATGAGGTTAGACTGGAATCCCCGTGGACCATGATGTTTGCAGATTACATTGTGATCTGCAGTGAAAGCAGGGAGCAGCTGGAGGAACAGTTAGAAAGATGGAGGCATGCACTGGAAAGAAGAGGAATGAAGATTAGCCGAAGTAAAACAGAATATATGTGCATGAATGAGGGGGGTGGTGGGGGAAGAGTGAGGCTACAGGGAGAAGAGATGGCAAGGGTAGAGGACTTTAAATACTTGGGGTCAACCGTCCAGAGCAATGGTGAGTGTGGTCAGGAAGTGAAGAAACGGGTCCAAGCAGGTTGGAACGGGTGGAGGAAGGTGTCAGGTGTGTTATGTGACAGAAGAGTCTCTGCTAGGATGAAGGGCAAAGTTTATAAAACAGTGGTGAGGCCAGCCATGATGTATGGATTAGAGACAGTGGCACTGAAGAGAAAACAGGAAGCAGAGCTGGAGGTGGCGGAAATGAAGATGTTGAGGTTCGCTCTCGGAGTGACCAGGTTGGATAAAATTAGAAATGAGCTCATCAGAGGGACCTGCCAAGGTTCGATGTTTTGGAGACAAAGTTAGAGAGAGCAGACTTCGGTGGTTTGGACACGTCCAGAGGAGAGAGAGTGAGTATATTGGTAGAAGGATGATGAGGATGGAGCTGCCAGGCAAGAGAGCTCGAGGAAGACCAAAGAGAAGGTTGATGGATGTCGTGAGGGAAGACATGATGGCAGTTGGTGTTCGAGAGGAGGATGCAGGAGATAGGCTCTCATGGAAAAGGATGACGCGCTGTGGCGACCCCTAACGGGACAAGCCGAAAGGAAAAGAAGAAG
>NW_026903532.1:0-3221 GCF_024500385.1 Phyllopteryx taeniolatus
GGGAATCAGCTTTCAGGGAGCCCTCTTCCAAGCCTCTCGGAGGTGTGGGGCCGAACGGCGAGCGTCAAAGCTACTCGGTTTCGCTCCAGTAGTAGGCCGTTGACTAATTGTAACATGACGACGATGTGATTTTGGCAGACTTTTTAGCGCTTCCTTTTGAGCTAGGGGTAAGATTTAAACAAACGATCGGTGGAATCCAGCTTTCAGGGGAGGCTCTTCCAAGCCTCTCGGAGGTCGTGGGCCGAACGGCGAGCGTCAAAGCTCTCGTTTCGCTCCAGTAGTAGCCTTTGACTAAATTGTAAATGACGACCTATGTGATTTTGGCAGGACTTTTAGCCTCTTGCTTTTGAGCATAGTGGGCTAAGATTTGAAACAAACGATCGGTGGGAATCCGCTTCAGGGGAGGCCTCTTCCAAGCCTCTCGGAGGTCGTGGGGCCGAACGGCGAGCGTCAGAGCCTCGGTTTCGCTCAGTAGTAGGCCTTGACAAATTGTAACATGACGACCGATGTGATTTTGCAGGACTTTTTAGCGCTTGCTTTTGAGCTAGTGGCTAAGATTTGAAACAAACGATCGTGGGAATCCAGCTTTCAGGGGAGGCCTCTTCCAAGCCTCTCGAGGTCGTGGGGCCGAACGCGAGCGTCAAAGCTCTCGTTTCGCTCCAGTAGTAGGCCTTTGACTAAATTGTAACATGACGACCGATGTGATTTGGCAGGACTTTTTAGCGCTTCCTTTGAGCTAGTGGGCTAAGATTTGAAACAAACGATCGGTGGAATCCAGCTTTCAGGGAGCCTCTTCCAAGCCTCTCGGAGGTCTTGGGGCCGAACGGCGAGCGTCAAAGCTCTCGTTTCGCTCCAGTAGTAGGCCTTTGACTAATTGTAACATGACGACCGTTGTGATTTTGGCAGCACTTTTTAGCGCTTGCTTTGAGCTAGTGGCTAAGATTGAACAAACGATCGGTGGGAATCCAGCTTTCAGGGGAGGCCTCTTCCAAGCCTCTCGGAGTCGTGGGCCGAACGGCGAGCGTCAAAGCTCTCGTTTCGCTCCAGTATAGGCCTTTGACTAAATTGTAACATGACGATCCTTTGATATTTGGCAGGACTTTTTAGCGCTTCTTTTGACTAGTGGGCTAAGATTTGAAACAAACGATCGGTGGGAATCCAGCTTTCAGGGAGGCCTCTTCAAGCCTCTCGGAGGTCGTGGGGCCGAACGGCGAGCGTCAAAGCTCTCGGTTTCGCTCCAGTAGTAGGCCTTTGACTAAATTGTAACATGACGACCGATGTGATTTGGCAGGACTTTTTAGCGCTTGCTTTTGAGCTAGTGGGCTAAGATTTGAAACAAACGATCGGTGGGAATCCAGCTTTCAGGGGAGGCCTCTTCCAAGCCTCTCGGAGGTCGTGGGGCCGAACGGCGAGCGTCAAAGCTCTCGGTTTCGCTCCAGTAGTAGGCCTTTGACTAAATTGTAACATGACGACCGATGTGATTTTGGCAGGACTTTTTAGCGCTTGCTTTTGAGCTAGTGGGCTAAGATTTGAAACAACGATCGTGGAATCCAGCTTTCAGGGGAGGCCTCTTCCAAGCCTCTCTGAGGTCGTGGGGCCGAACGGCGAGCGTCAAAGCTCTCGTTTCGCTCCAGTAGTAGGCCTTTGACTAAATTGTAACATGACGACCGATGTGATTTTGGCAGGACTTTTTAGCGCTACTTTTGAGCTAGTGGGCTAAGATTTGAAACAAACGATCGTGGGAATCCAGCTTTCAGGGAGGCCCTCTTCCAAGCCTCTCGAGTCGTGGGCCGAACGGCGAGCGTCAAAGCTCTCGGTTTCGCTCCAGTAGTAGGCCTTTGACTAAATTGTAACATGACGACCGATGTGATTTTGGCAGGACTTTTTAGCGCTTCCTTTTGAGCTAGTGGGCTAAGATTTGAAACAAACGATCGTGGGAATCCAGCTTCAGGGAGGCCTCTTCCAAGCCTCTCGAGGTCGTGGGGCCGAACGGCGAGCGTCAAAGCTCTCGGTTTCGCTCCAGTAGTAGGCCTTTGACTAAATTGTAACATGACGACCGATGTGATTTTGGCAGGACTTTTTAGCGCTTGCTTTTGAGCTAGTGGGCTAAGATTTGAAACAAACGATCGGTGGGAATCCAGCTTTCAGGGAGGCCTCTTCCAAGCCTCTCGGAGGTCGTGGGGCCGAACGGCGAGCGTCAAAGCTCTCGGTTTCGCTCCAGTAGTAGGCCTTTGACTAAATTGTAACATGACGACCGATGTGATTTTGGCAGGACTTTTTAGCGCTTCCTTTTGAGCTAGTGGGCTAAGATTTGAAACAAACGATCGGTGGGAATCCAGCTTTCAGGGGAGGCCTCTTCCAAGCCTCTCGGAGGTCGTGGGGCCGAACGGCGAGCGTCAAAGCTCTCGGTTTCGCTCCAGTAGTAGGCCTTTGACTAAATTGTAACATGACGACCGATGTGATTTTGGCAGGACTTTTAGCGCTTCTTTTGAGCTAGTGGGCTAAGATTTGAAACAAACGATCGGTGGAATCCAGCTTTCAGGGGAGGCCTCTTCCAAGCCTCTCGGAGGTCGTGGGGCCGAACGGCGAGCGTCAAAGCTCTCGGTTTCGCTCCAGTAGTAGGCCTTTGACTAAATTGTAACATGACGACCGATGTGATTTTGGCAGGACCTTTTAGCGCTTGCTTTTGAGCTAGTGGGCTAAGATTTGAAACAAACGATCGGTGGGAATCCAGCTTTCAGGGGAGGCCTCTTCCAAGCCTCTCGGAGGTCGTGGGGCCGAACGGCGAGCGTCAAAGCTCTCGGTTTCGCTCCAGTAGTAGGCCTTTGACTAAATTGTAACATGACGACCGATGTGATTTTGGCAGGACTTTTTAGCGCTTGCTTTTGAGCTAGTGGGCTAAGATTTGAAACAAACGATCGTGGGAATCCAGCTTTCAGGGGAGGCCTCTTCCAAGCCTCTCGGAGGTCGTGGGGGCCGAACGCGAGCGTCAAAGCTCTCGGTTTCGCTCCAGTAGTAGGCCTTTGACTAAATTGTAACATGACGACCTATGTGATTTTGGCAGGACTTTTTAGCGCTTCCTTTTGAGCTAGTGGGCTAAGATTTGAAACAAACGATCGGTGGGAATCCAGCTTTCAGGGAGGCCTCTTCCAAGCCTCTCGGAGGTCGTGGGGCCGAACGGCGAGCGTCAAAGCTCTCGGTTTCGCTCCAGTAGTAGGCCT
>NW_026903533.1:0-3203 GCF_024500385.1 Phyllopteryx taeniolatus
CCTACCCTTAGTGTGTTGTGTCTTGTAGCTTAGTACGTTATGTCTTGTAAACTTAGAAACCTCCCTCTTCTTCTTCTTTTCCTTTCGGCTTGTCCCGTTAGGGGTCGCCACAGCGCGTCATCCTTTTTCCATGAGAGCCTATCTCCTGCATCCTCCTCTCGAACACCAACTGCCATCATGTCTTCCCTCACGACATCCATCAACCTTCTCTTTGGTCTTCCTCTAGCTCTCTTGCCTGGCAGCTCCATCCTCATCATCCTTCTACCAATATACTCACTCTCTCTCCTCTGGACGTGTCCAAACCATTGAAGTCTGCTCTCTCTAACTTTGTCTCCAAAACATCGAACCTTGGCTGTCCCTTTGATGAGCTCATTTCTAATTTTATCCAACCTGGTCACTCCGAGAGCGAACCTCAACATCTTCATTTCCGCCACCTCCAGCTCTGCTTCCTGTTTTCTCTTCAGTGCCACTGTCTCTAATCCATACATCATGGCTGGCCTCACCACTGTTTTATAAACTTTGCCCTTCATCCTAGCAGAGACTCTTCTGTCACATAAAACACCTGACACCTTCCTCCACCCATTCCAACCTGCTTGGACCCGTTTCTTCACTTCCTGACCACACTCATAATTGCTCTGGACGGTTGACCCCAAGTATTTAAAGTCCTCTACCCTTGCCATCTCTTCTCCCTGTAGCCTCATTCTTCCCCCACCACCCCTCTCATTCATGCACATATATTCTGTTTTACTTCGGCTAATCTTCATTCCTCTTCTTTCCAGTGCATGCCTCCATCTTTCTAACTGTTCCTCCAGCTGCTCCCTGCTTTCACTGCAGATCACAATGTCATCTGCAAACATCATGGTCCACGGGGATTCCAGTCTAACCTAATCTGTCAGCCTATCCATCACCACTGCAAAAAGGAAGGGGCTCAGGGCTGATCCCTGATGCAGTCCCACGTCCACCTTAAATTCTTCTGTCACACCGACAGCACACCTCACCGCTGTTCTGCTGCCCTCGTACATGTCCTGTATTATTCTAACATACTTCTCTGCCACTCCAGACTTCCGCATGCAGTACCACAGTTCCTCTCTGGGTACTCTGTCATAGGCTTTCTCTAGATCTACAAAGACACAATGTAGCTCCTTCTGACCTTCTCTGTACTTTTCCATCAACATCCTCAAGGCAAATAATGCATCTGTGGTAGTCTTTCTAGGCATGAAACCATACTGTTGCTCGCAAATACTCACTTCTGTCCTGAGTCTAGCCTCCACTACTCTTTCCCACAACTTTATTCCTCTATAGTTGCCACAGCTCTGCACATCACCTTTGTTCTTAAAAATGGGCACCAGTACACTTTTCCTCCATTCGTCAGGCATCTTCTCACGCACTAGAATTCTATTGAACAAGCTGGTCAAAAACTCCACAGCCACCTCTCCTAGATGCTTCCATACCTCCACAGGAATGTCATCAGGACCAACTGCCTTTCCATTTTTCATTCTCTTTAATGCCTTTCTAACTTCCCCCTTACTAATCATTGCCACTTCCTGGTCCACCACACTTCCCTCTTCTACTCTCCCTTCTCTATCATTTTCCTCATTCATCAACTCCTCAAAGTATTCTTTCCATCTACCTAGCACACTGCTGGCACCAGTCAACATATTTCCATCTCTATCCTTAATCACCCTAACCTGCTGCACATCCTTCCCATCTCTATCCCTCTGTCTGGCCCGCTTGTATAGATCCTTTTCTCCTTCTTTAGTGTCCAACCTGCCATACATGTCATCATATGCCTCTTGTTTTGCCTTTGCCACCTCTACCTTTGCCCTGTGTCGCATCTCAATGTATTCCTTTCGCCTCTCCTCGGTCCTCTCAGTGTCCCACTTCTTCTTAGCTAACCGTTTTCCTTGTATGATTTCCTGTACTGTGAGGTTCCACCACCAAGTCTCCTTCTCTCCTTTCCTGCCAGAAGATACACCAAGTACTCTCCTGCCTGCTTCTCTGATCACCTTGCAGTGGTCCAGTCTTCTGGAAGCTCTTCCCGTCCACCGAGAGCCTGTATCACCTCTTCCCGAAAAGCTGCACAACACTCGTCCTGTCTCAGCTTCCACCACATGGTTCTCTTCTCTGCCTTTGTCTTCCTAATTTTCCTCCCCACCACCAGAGTCATCTTACACACCACCATCCTATGCTGTCTAGCCACACTCTCCCCTACCACTACCTTACAGTTGGTAACCTCCTTCAGATTACATCGTCTGCACAAGATGTAATCCACCTGTGTGCTTCTACCTCCGCTCTTGTAGGTCACCCTATGTTCGTGCCTCTTCTGGAAAAAAGTGTTCACTACAGCCATTTGCATCCTTGTTGCAAAGTCTACCACCATCTGTCCCTCCAAGTTCCTTTCCTGGATACCGTACTTACCCATCAGTTCTTCATCACCCTTATTACCTTCACCAACATGTCCATTACAATCTGCACCAATTACGACTCTCTCTCTGTCTGGGATGCTCAGAACTACATCATCTAGCTCCTTCCAGAATTTCTCTTTCACCTCTAGGTCACATCCTACCTGTGGGGCATAGCCACTAATCACATTACACATAACACCCTCAATTTCAAATTTCAGCCTCATCACTCGATCTGATACTCTTTTCACCTCCAAGACATTCTTAGCCAACTCTTCTTTTAAAATAACCCCGACTCCATTTCTCTTCCCATCTACACCATGGTAAAATAATTTAAACCCTGCCCCTAAACTTCTAGCCTTACTGCCTTTCCACCTGGTCTCCTGGACACACAATATATCAACCTTTCTCCTAATCATCATGTCAACCAACTCCTGAGATTTTCCTGTCATAGTCCCAACATTCAAAGTCCCCACATTCAGTTCTAGGCTCTGTGTTTTCCTCTTCTCTTTCTGCTGAAGAACCCGCTTTCCACCTCTTCTTCTTCTTCTTCTTTGACTTCGACTTCGACCCACAGTAGCTGAATTTCCAACAGCGCCCTGCAGGTTGACGGCGCTGGTGGCGGACGTTGTTAACCCGGGCCACGACCGATCCGGTATGGAATTCTTTGCATGAACGCTCATATTTGTTTGGCAAGGTTTTAAGCCGGATGCCCTTCCTGACGCAACCCTCTGCATTTATCCGGGCTTGGGACCGGCCTACAGTTTGCACTGACTTGTGCCCCCCATAGGGCTGCATTAA
>NW_026903534.1:0-3199 GCF_024500385.1 Phyllopteryx taeniolatus
ATGCAGCCCTATGGGGGGCACAAGTCAGTGCAAACTGTAGGCCGGTCCCAAGCCCGGATAAATGCAGAGGGTTGCGTCAGGAAGGGCATCCGGCTTAAAACCTTGCCAAACAAATATGAGCGTTCATCCAAAGAATTCCATACCGGATCGGTCGTGGCCCGGGTTAACAACGTCCGCCACCGCGCCGTCAACCTGCAGGGCGCTGTTGGAAATTCAGCTACTGTGGGTCGAAGTCGAAGTCAAAGAAGAAGAAGAAGAAGAGGTGGAAAGCGGGTTCTTCGGCAGAAAGAGAAGAGGAAAACACAGAGCCTAGAACTGAATGTGGGGACTTTGAATGTTGGGACTATGACAGGAAAATCTCGGGAGTTGGTTGACATGATGATTAGGAGAAAGGTTGATATATTGTGTGTCCAGGAGACCAGGTGGAAAGGCAGTAAGGCTAGAAGTTTAGGGGCAGGGTTTAAATTATTTTACCATGGTGTAGATGGGAAGAGAAATGGAGTCGGGGTTATTTTAAAAGAAGAGTTGGCTAAGAATGTCTTGGAGGTGAAAAGAGTATCAGATCGAGTGATGAGGCTGAAATTTGAAATTGAGGGTGTTATGTGTAATGTGATTAGTGGCTATGCCCCACAGGTAGGATGTGACCTAGAGGTGAAAGAGAAATTCTGGAAGGAGCTAGATGATGTAGTTCTGAGCATCCCAGACAGAGAGAGAGTCGTAATTGGTGCAGATTGTAATGGACATGTTGGTGAAGGTAATAAGGGTGATGAAGAAGTGATGGGTAAGTACGGTATCCAGGAAAGGAACTTGGAGGGACAGATGGTGGTAGACTTTGCAACAAGGATGCAAATGGCTGTAGTGAACACTTTTTTCCAGAAGAGGCACGAACATAGGGTGACCTACAAGAGCGGAGGTAGAAGCACACAGGTGGATTACATCTTGTGCAGACGATGTAATCTGAAGGAGGTTACCAACTGTAAGGTAGTGGTAGGGGAGAGTGTGGCTAGACAGCATAGGATGGTGGTGTGTAAGATGACTCTGGTGGTGGGGAGGAAAATTAGGAAGACAAAGGCAGAGAAGAGAACCATGTGGTGGAAGCTGAGACAGGACGAGTGTTGTGCAGCTTTTCGGGAAGAGGTGATACAGGCTCTCGGTGGACGGGAAGAGCTTCCAGAAGACTGGACCACTGCAGCCAAGGTGATCAGAGAAGCAGGCAGGAGAGTACTTGGTGTATCTTCTGGCAGGAAAGGAGAGAAGGAGACTTGGTGGTGGAACCTCACAGTACAGGAAATCATACAAGGAAAACGGTTAGCTAAGAAGAAGTGGGACACTGAGAGGACCGAGGAGAGGCGAAAGGAATACATTGAGATGCGACACAGGGCAAAGGTAGAGGTGGCAAAGGCAAAACAAGAGGCATATGATGACATGTATGGCAGGTTGGACACTAAAGAAGGAGAAAAGGATCTATACAGGCTGGCCAGACAGAGGGATAGAGATGGGAAGGATGTGCAGCAGGTTAGGGTGATTAAGGATAGAGATGGAAATATGTTGACTGGTGCCAGCAGTGTGCTAGGTAGATGGAAAGAATACTTCGAGGAGTTGATGAATGAGGAAAATGATAGAGAAGGGAGAGTAGAAGAGGCAAGTGTGGTGGACCAGGAAGTGGCAATGATTAGTAAGGGGGAAGTTAGAAAGGCATTAAAGAGAATGAAAAATGGAAAGGCAGTTGGTCCTGATGACATTCCTGTGGAGGTATGGAAGCATCTAGGAGAGGTGGCTGTGGAGTTTTTGACCAGCTTGTTCAATAGAATTCTAGTGCGTGAGAAGATGCCTGAGGAATGGAGGAAAAGTGTACTGGTGCCCATTTTTAAGAACAAAGGTGATGTGCAGAGCTGTGGCAACTATAGAGGAATAAAGTTGATGAGCCACACAATGAAGTTATGGGAAAGAGTAGTGGAGGCTAGACTCAGGACAGAAGTGAGTATTTGCGAGCAACAGTATGGTTTCATGCCTAGAAAGAGTACCACAGATGCATTATTTGCCTTGAGGATGTTGATGGAAAAGTACAGAGAAGGTCAGAAGGAGCTACATTGTGTCTTTGTAGATCTAGAGAAAGCCTATGACAGAGTACCCAGAGAGGAACTGTGGTACTGCATGCGGAAGTCTGGAGTGGCAGAGAAGTATGTTAGAATAATACAGGACATGTACGAGGGCAGCAGAACAGCGGTGAGGTGTGCTGTCGGTGTGACAGAAGAATTTAAGGTGGACGTGGGACTGCATCAGGGATCAGCCCTGAGCCCCTTCCTTTTTGCAGTGGTGATGGATAGGCTGACAGATGAGGTTAGACTGGAATCCCCGTGGACCATGATGTTTGCAGATGACATTGTGATCTGCAGTGAAAGCAGGGAGCAGCTGGAGGAACAGTTAGAAAGATGGAGGCATGCACTGGAAAGAAGAGGAATGAAGATTAGCCGAAGTAAAACAGAATATATGTGCATGAATGAGAGGGGTGGTGGGGGAAGAATGAGGCTACAGGGAGAAGAGATGGCAAGGGTAGAGGACTTTAAATACTTGGGGTCAACCGTCCAGAGCAATGGTGAGTGTGGTCAGGAAGTGAAGAAACGGGTCCAAGCAGGTTGGAACGGGTGGAGGAAGGTGTCAGGTGTGTTATGTGACAGAAGAGTCTCTGCTAGGATGAAGGGCAAAGTTTATAAAACAGTGGTGAGGCCAGCCATGATGTATGGATTAGAGACAGTGGCACTGAAGAGAAAACAGGAAGCAGAGCTGGAGGTGGCGGAAATGAAGATGTTGAGGTTCGCTCTCGGAGTGACCAGGTTGGATAAAATTAGAAATGAGCTCATCAGAGGGACAGCCAAGGTTCGATGTTTTGGAGACAAAGTTAGAGAGAGCAGACTTCAATGGTTTGGACACGTCCAGAGGAGAGAGAGTGAGTATATTGGTAGAAGGATGATGAGGATGGAGCTGCCAGGCAAGAAAGCTAGAGGAAGACCAAAGAGAAGGTTGATGGATGTCGTGAGGGAAGACATGATGGCAGTTGGTGTTCGAGAGGAGGATGCAGGAGATAGGCTCTCATGGAAAAGGATGACGCGCTGTGGCGACCCCTAACGGGACAAGCCGAAAGGAAAAGAAGAAGAAGAAGATTGTATGGACCCCAAAGCCACGGTTTATGAACCCGAAC
>NW_026903535.1:0-3194 GCF_024500385.1 Phyllopteryx taeniolatus
TCGACACACTCGATCGTTGTGAATCCACCTTTCAGATGAGGTCCTCTTCCCAAGCCTCTCGGATGTAGTGCCGGCCCCGAACCACGAGCATCGAAGCATTCGTTTCGCTCCAGTAGTAGGCGTTTATTGACTAAATTGTAACATGACGTCCTATGTGATTTCGGCAGAACTTTTGAACCCTTAGGTTTGAGCTACTGGGCTCACGTTCGACACACTCGATCGTTGTGAATCCACCTTTCAGATGAGGTCTCTTCCAAGGCCTCTCGGAGGTTCGTGAGGCCGAACCACGAGCATCGAAGCATTTCGTTTCGCTCCAGTAGTAGGCCTTTATTGACTAAATTGTAACATGACGACCTATGTGATTTCGGCAGAACTTTTGAACCCTTAGTTTGAGCTAGTGTGCTGACGTTCGACACACTCGATCGTTGTGAATCCACCTTTCAGATGAGGTCTCTTCCAAGCCTCTCGGAGGTCGTGAGGCCGAACCACGAGCATCGAAGCATTTCGTTTCGCTCCAGTAGTAGGCCTTTATTGACTAAATTGTAACATGACGACCTATGTGATTTCGGCAGAACTTTTGAACCCTTAAGGTTTGAGCTAGTGGGCTGACGTTCGACACACTCGATCGTTGTGAATCCCACCTTTCAGATGAGGTCTCTTCCAAGCCTCTCGGAGGTCGTGAGGCCGAACCACGAGCTTCGAAGCATTTCGTTTCGCTCCAGTAGTAGGCCTTTATTGACTAAATTGTAACATGACGACCTATGTGATTTCGGCAGAACTTTTGAACCCTTAAGTTAGAGCTAGTGTGCTGACGTTCGACACACTCGATCGTTGTGAATCCACCTTTCAGATGAGGTCTCTTCCAAGCCTCTCGGAGGTCGTGAGGCCGAACCACGAGCATCGAAGCATTTCGTTTCGCTCCAGTAGTAGGCCTTTATTGACTAAATTGTAACATGACGACCTATGTGATTTCGGCAGAACTTTTGAACCCTTAAGTTAGAGCTAGTGTGCTGACGTTCGACACACCGATCGTTGTGAATCCACCTTTCAGATGAGGTCTCTTCCAAGCCTCTCGGAGGTCGTGAGGCCGAACCACGAGCATCGAAGCATTCCGTTTCGCTCCAGTAGTAGGCCTTTATTGACTAAATTGTAACATGACGACCTATGTGATTTCGGCAGAACTTTTGAACCCTTAAGTTAGAGCTAGTGGGCTGACGTTCGACACACTCGATCGTTGTGAATCCACCTTTCAGATGAGGTCTCTTCCAAGCCTCTCGGAGGTTGTGAGGCCGAACCACGAGCATCGAAGCATTTCGTTTCGCTCCAGTAGTAGGCCTTTATTGACTAAATTGTAACATGACGTCCTATGTGATTTCGGCAGAACTTTTGAACCCTTAGGTTTAAGCTACTGGGCTCACGTTCGACACACTCGATCGTTGTGAATCCACCTTTCAGATGAGGTCTCTTCCAAGCCTCTCGGGGGTTGTGAGGCCGAACCACGAGCATCGAAGCATTTCGTTTCGCTCCAGTAGTAGGCCTTTATTGACTAAATTGTAACATGACGACCTATGTGATTTCGGCAGAACTTTTGAACCCTTAAGTTAGAGCTAGTGTGCTGACGTTCGACACACTCGATCGTTGTGAATCCACCTTTCAGATGAGGTCTCTTCCAAGCCTCTCGGAGGTCGTGAGGCCGAACCACGAGCATCGAAGCATTTCGTTTCGCTCCAGTAGTAGGCCTTTATTGACTAAATTGTAACATGACGACCTATGTGATTTCGGCAGAACTTTTGAACCCTTAAGTTTGAGCAAGTGGGCTGACATTCGACACACTCGATCGTTGTGAATCCACCTTTCAGATGAGGTCTCTTCCAAGCCTCTCGGAGGTGGTGAGGCCGAACCACGAGCATCGAAGCATTTCGTTTCGCTCCAGTAGTAGGCCTTTATTGACTAAATTGTAACATGACGACCTATGTGATTTCGGCAGAACTTTTGAACCCTTAAGTTAGAGCTAGTGTGCTGACGTTCGACACACTCGATCGTTGTGAATCCACCTTTCAGATGAGGTCTCTTCCAAGCCTCTCGGAGGTCGTGAGGCCGAACCACGAGCATCGAAGCATTTCGTTTCGCTCCAGTAGTAGGCCTTTATTGACTAAATTGTAACATGACGACCTATGTGATTTCGGCAGAACTTTTGAACCCTTAGGTTTGAGCTAGTGGGCTCACGTTCGACACACTCGATCGTTGTGAATCCACCTTTCAGATGAGGTCTCTTCCAAGCCTCTCGGAGGTTGTGAGGCCGAACCACGAGCATCGAAGCATTTCGTTTCGCTCCAGTAGTAGGCCTTTATTGACTAAATTGTAACATGACGACCTATGTGATTTCGGCAGAACTTTTGAACCCTTAAGTTAGAGCTAGTGTGCTGACGTTCGACACACTCGATCGTTGTGAATCCACCTTTCAGATGAGGTCTCTTCCAAGCCTCTCGGAGGTAGTGAGGCCGAACCACGAGCATCGAAGCATTTCGTTTCGCTCCAGTAGTAGGCCTTTATTGACTAAATTGTAACATGACGCCCTATGTGATTTCGGCAGAACTTTTGAACCCTTAAGTTAGAGCTAGTGTGCTCACGTTCGACACACTCGATCGTTGTGAATCCACCTTTCAGATGAGGTCTCTTCCAGCCTCTCGGAGGTCGTGAGGCCGAACCACGAGCATCGAAGCATTTCGTTTCGCTCCAGTAGTAGGCCTTTATTGACAAAAATTGTAACATGACGAACCTATGTGATTTCGGCAGAACTTTTGAACCTTAAGGTTAGAGCTAGTGGGCTGACGTTCGACACACTCGATCGTGTGAATCCACCTTTCAGATGAGGTCTCTTCCAAGCCTCTCGGAGGTAGTGAGGCCGAACCACCGAGCATCGAAGCATTTCGTTTCGCTCCAGTAGTAGGCTTTATTGACTAAATTGTACCATGACGACCTATGTGATTTCGGCAAGAACTTTTGAACCCTTAGTTATGAGCTAGTGGCTCACGTTCGACACACTCGATCGTTGTGAATCCACCTTCAGATGAGGTCTCTTCCAAGCCTCTCGGAGTCGTGAGGCCGAACCACGAGCATCGAAGCATTTCCGTTTCGCTCCAGTAGTAGGGCCTTATGACTAAATTGTAACATGACGAACCTATGTGATTTCG
>NW_026903536.1:0-128047 GCF_024500385.1 Phyllopteryx taeniolatus
TGTCGAACGTCAGCCCACTAGCTCAAACCTAAGGGTTCAAAAGTTCTGCCGAAATCACATAGGTCGTCATGTTACAATTTAGTCAATAAAGGCCTACTACTGGAGCGAAACGAATGCTTCGATGCTCGTGGTTCGGCCGCACGACCTCCGAGAGGCTTGGAAGAGACCTCATCTGAAAGGTGGATTCACAACGATCGAGTGTGTCGAACGTCAGCACACTAGCTCAAACTTAAGGGTTCAAAAGTTCTGCCGAAATCACATAGGTCGTCATGTTACAATTTAGTCAATAAAGGCCTACTACTGGAGCGAAACGAAATGCTTCGATGCTCGTGGTTCGGCCTCACGACCTCCGAGAGGCTTGGAAGAGACCTCATCTGAAAGGTGGATTCACAACGATCGAGTGTGTCGAACGTCAGCCCACTAGCTCAAACCTAAGGGTTCAAAAGTTCTGCCGAAATCACATAGGTCGTCATGTTACAATTTAGTCAATAAAGGCCTACTACTGGAGCGAAACGAAATGCTTCGATGCTCGTGGTTCGGCCTCACGACCTCCGAGAGGCTTGGAAGAGACCTCATCTGAAAGGTGGATTCACAACGATCGAGTGTGTCGAACGTCAGCCCACTAGCTCAAACTTAAGGGTTCAAAAGTTCTGCCGAAATCACATAGGTCGTCATGTTACAATTTAGTCAATAAAGGCCTACTACTGGAGCGAAACGAAATGCTTCGATGCTCGTGGTTCGGCCTCACGACCTCCGAGAGGCTTGGAAGAGACCTCATCTGAAAGGTGGATTCACAACGATCGAGTGTGTCGAACGTGAGCCCACTAGCTCAAACTAAGGGTTCAAAAGTTCTGCCGAAATCACATAGGTCGTCATGTTACAATTTAGTCAATAAAGGCCTACTACTGGAGCGAAACGAAATGCTTCGATGCTCGTGGTTCGGCCTCACGACCTCCGAGAGGCTTGGAAGAGACCTCATCTGAAAGGTGGATTCACAACGATCGAGTGTGTCGAACGTCAGCACACTAGCTCAAACTTAAGGGTTCAAAAGTTCTGCCGAAATCACATAGGTCGTCATGTTACAATTTAGTCAATAAAGGCCTACTACTGGAGCGAAACGAATGCTTCGATGCTCGTGGTTCGGCCTCACGACCTCCGAGAGGCTTGGAAGAGACCTCATCTGAAAGGTGGATTCACAACGATCGAGTGTGTCGAACGTGAGCCCACTAGCTCAAACTAAGGGTTCAAAAGTTCTGCCGAAATCACATAGGTCGTCATGTTACAATTTAGTCAATAAAGGCCTACTACTGGAGCGAAACGAAATGCTTCGATGCTCGTGGTTCGGCCTCACGACCTCCGAGAGGCTTGGAAGAGACCTCATCTGAAAGGTGGATTCACAACGATCGAGTGTGTCGAACGTCAGCCCAATAGCTCAAACTTAAGGGTTCAAACGTTCTGCCGAAATCACATAGGTCGTCATGTTACAATTTAGTCAATAAAGGCCTACTACTGGAGCGAAACGAAATGCTTCGATGCTCGTGGTTCGGCCTCACAACCTCTGAGAGGCTTGGAAGAGACCTCATCTGAAAGGTGGATTCACAACGATCGAGTGTGTCGAACGTGAGCCCACTAGCTCTAACTTAAGGGTTCAAAAGTTCTGCCGAAATCACATAGGTCGTCATGTTACAATTTAGTCAATAAAGGCCTACTACTGGAGCGAAACGAAATGCTTCGATGCTCGTGGTTCGGCCTCACGACCTCCGAGAGGCTTGGAAGAGACCTCATCTGAAAGGTGGATTCACAACGATCGAGTGTGTCGAACGTGAGCCCACTAGCTCAAACCTAAGGGTTCAAAAGTTCTGCCGAAATCACATAGGTCGTCATGTTACAATTTAGTCAATAAAGGCCTACTACTGGAGCGAAACGAAATGCTTCGATGCTCGTGGTTCGGCCTCACGACCTCCGAGAGGCTTGGAAGAGACCTCATCTGAAAGGTGGATTCACAACGATCGAGTGTGTCGAACGTGAGCCCACTAGCTCAAACCTAAGGGTTCAAAAGTTCTGCCGAAATCACATAGGTCGTCATGTTACAATTTAGTCAATAAAGGCCTACTACTGGAGCGAAACGAAATGCTTCGATGCTCGTGGTTCGGCCTCACGACCTCCGAGAGGCTTGGAAGAGACCTCATCTGAAAGGTGGATTCACAACGATCGAGTGTGTCGAACGTCAGCACACTAGCTCAAACTTAAGGGTTCAAAAGTTCTGCCGAAATCACATAGGTCGTCATGTTACAATTTAGTCAATAAAGGCCTACTACTGGAGCGAAACGAAATGCTTCGATGCTCGTGGTTCGGCCTCACAACCTCCGAGAGGCTTGGAAGAGACCTCATCTGAAAGGTGGATTCACAACGATCGAGTGTGTCGAACGTGAGCCCACTAGCTCAAACTTAAGGGTTCAAAAGTTCTGCCGAAATCACATAGGTCGTCATGTTACAATTTAGTCAATAAAGGCCTACTACTGGAGCGAAACGAAATGCTTCGATGCTCGTGGTTCGGCCTCACGACCTCCGAGAGGCTTGGAAGAGACCTCATCTGAAAGGTGGATTCACAACGATCGAGTGTGTCGAACGTGAGCCCACTAGCTCAAACCTAAGGGTTCAAAAGTTCTGCCGAAATCACATAGGTCGTCATGTTACAATTTAGTCAATAAAGGCCTACTACTGGAGCGAAACGAAATGCTTCGATGCTCGTGGTTCGGCCTCACGACCTCCGAGAGGCTTGGAAGAGACCTCATCTGAAAGGTGGATTCACAACGATCGAGTGTGTCGAACGTCAGCACACTAGCTCTAACTTAAGGGTTCAAAAGTTCTGCCGAAATCACATAGGTCGTCATGTTACAATTTAGTCAATAAAGGCCTACTACTGGAGCGAAACGAAATGCTTCGATGCTCGTGGTTCGGCCTCACGACCTCCGAGAGGCTTGGAAGAGACCTCATCTGAAAGGTGGATTCACAACGATCGAGTGTGTCGAACGTGAGCCCACTAGCTCAAACCTAAGGGTTCAAAAGTTCTGCCGAAATCACATAGGTCGTCATGTTACAATTTAGTCAATAAAGGCCTACTACTGGAGCGAAACGAAATGCTTCGATGCTCGTGGTTCGGCCTCACGACCTCCGAGAGGCTTGGAAGAGACCTCATCTGAAAGGTGGATTCACAACGATCGAGTGTGTCGAACGTCAGCCCACTAGCTCAAACTTAAGGGTTCAAAAGTTCTGCCGAAATCACATAGGTCGTCATGTTACAATTTAGTCAATAAAGGCCTACTACTGGAGCGAAACGAAATGCTTCGATGCTCGTGGTTCGGCCTCACGACCTCCGAGAGGCTTGGAAGAGACCTCATCTGAAAGGTGGATTCACAACGATCGAGTGTGTCGAACGTCAGCCCACTTGCTCAAACTTAAGGGTTCAAAAGTTCTGCCGAAATCACATAGGTCGTCATGTTACAATTTAGTCAATAAAGGCCTACTACTGGAGCGAAACGAAATGCTTCGATGCTCGTGGTTCGGCCTCACTACCTCCGAGAGGCTTGGAAGAGACCTCATCTGAAAGGTGGATTCACAACGATCGAGTGTGTCGAACGTGAGCCCACTAGCTCAAACCTAAGGGTTCAAAAGTTCTGCCGAAATCACATAGGTCGTCATGTTACAATTTAGTCAATAAAGGCCTACTACTGGAGCGAAACGAAATGCTTCGATGCTCGTGGTTCGGCCTCACTACCTCCGAGAGGCTTGGAAGAGACCTCATCTGAAAGGTGGATTCACAACGATCGAGTGTGTCGAACGTCAGCTCACTAGCTCAAACTAAGGGTTCAAAAGTTCTGCCGAAATCACATAGGTCGTCATGTTACAATTTAGTCAATAAAGGCCTACTACTGGAGCGAAACGAAATGCTTCGATGCTCGTGGTTCGGCCTCACGACCTCCGAGAGGCTTGGAAGAGACCTCATCTGAAAGGTGGATTCACAACGATCGAGTGTGTCGAATGTCAGCCCACTTGCTCAAACTTAAGGGTTCAAAAGTTCTGCCGAAATCACATAGGTCGTCATGTTACAATTTAGTCAATAAAGGCCTACTACTGGAGCGAAACGAAATGCTTCGATGCTCGTGGTTCGGCCTCACGACCTCCGAGAGGCTTGGAAGAGACCTCATCTGAAAGGTGGATTCACAACGATCGAGTGTGTCGAACGTGAGCCCACTAGCTCAAACCTAAGGGTTCAAAAGTTCTGCCGAAATCACATAGGTCGTCATGTTACAATTTAGTCAATAAAGGCCTACTACTGGAGCGAAACGAAATGCTTCGATGCTCGTGGTTCGGCCTCACGACCTCCGAGAGGCTTGGAAGAGACCTCATCTGAAAGGTGGATTCACAACGATCGAGTGTGTCGAACGTCAGCCCACTAGCTCTAACTTAAGGGTTCAAAAGTTCTGCCGAAATCACATAGGTCGTCATGTTACAATTTAGTCAATAAAGGCCTACTACTGGAGCGAAACGAAATGCTTCGATGCTCGTGGTTCGGCCTCACTACCTCCGAGAGGCTTGGAAGAGACCTCATCTGAAAGGTGGATTCACAACGATCGAGTGTGTCGAACGTGAGCCCACTAGCTCAAACCTAAGGGTTCAAAAGTTCTGCCGAAATCACATAGGTCGTCATGTTACAATTTAGTCAATAAAGGCCTACTACTGGAGCGAAACGAAATGCTTCGATGCTCGTGGTTCGGCCTCACGACCTCCGAGAGGCTTGGAAGAGACCTCATCTGAAAGGTGGATTCACAACGATCGAGTGTGTCGAACGTCAGCACACTAGCTCTAACTTAAGGGTTCAAAAGTTCTGCCGAAATCACATAGGTCGTCATGTTACAATTTAGTCAATAAAGGCCTACTACTGGAGCGAAACGAAATGCTTCGATGCTCGTGGTTCGGCCTCACGACCTCCGAGAGGCTTGGAAGAGACCTCATCTGAAAGGTGGATTCACAACGATCGAGTGTGTCGAACGTGAGCCCACTAGCTCAAACCTAAGGGTTCAAAAGTTCTGCCGAAATCACATAGGTCGTCATGTTACAATTTAGTCAATAAAGGCCTACTACTGGAGCGAAACGAAATGCTTCGATGCTCGTGGTTCGGCCTCACGACCTCCGAGAGGCTTGGAAGAGACCTCATCTGAAAGGTGGATTCACAACGATCGAGTGTGTCGAACGTCAGCACACTAGCTCTAACTTAAGGGTTCAAAAGTTCTGCCGAAATCACATAGGTCGTCATGTTACAATTTAGTCAATAAAGGCCTACTACTGGAGCGAAACGAAATGCTTCGATGCTCGTGGTTCGGCCTCACGACCTCCGAGAGGCTTGGAAGAGACCTCATCTGAAAGGTGGATTCACAACGATCGAGTGTGTCGAACGTGAGCCCACTAGCTCAAACCTAAGGGTTCAAAAGTTCTGCCGAAATCACATAGGTCGTCATGTTACAATTTAGTCAATAAAGGCCTACTACTGGAGCGAAACGAAATGCTTCGATGCTCGTGGTTCGGCCTCACGACCTCCGAGAGGCTTGGAAGAGACCTCATCTGAAAGGTGGATTCACAACGATCGAGTGTGTCGAACGTGAGCCCACTAGCTCAAACTTAAGGGTTCAAAAGTTCTGCCGAAATCACATAGGTCGTCATGTTACAATTTAGTCAATAAAGGCCTACTACTGGAGCGAAACGAAATGCTTCGATGCTCGTGGTTCGGCCTCACGACCTCCGAGAGGCTTGGAAGAGACCTCATCTGAAAGGTGGATTCACAACGATCGAGTGTGTCGAACGTCAGCCCACTAGCTCAAACTTAAGGGTTCAAAAGTTCTGCCGAAATCACATAGGTCGTCATGTTACAATTTAGTCAATAAAGGCCTACTACTGGAGCGAAACGAAATGCTTCGATGCTCGTGGTTCGGCCTCACGACCTCCGAGAGGCTTGGAAGAGACCTCATCTGAAAGGTGGATTCACAACGATCGAGTGTGTCGAACGTGAGCCCACTAGCTCAAACTTAAGGGTTCAAAAGTTCTGCCGAAATCACATAGGTCGTCATGTTACAATTTAGTCAATAAAGGCCTACTACTGGAGCGAAACGAAATGCTTCGATGCTCGTGGTTCGGCCTCACGACCTCCGAGAGGCTTGGAAGAGACCTCATCTGAAAGGTGGATTCACAACGATCGAGTGTGTCGAACGTGAGCCCACTAGCTCAAACCTAAGGGTTCAAAAGTTCTGCCGAAATCACATAGGTCGTCATGTTACAATTTAGTCAATAAAGGCCTACTACTGGAGCGAAACGAAATGCTTCGATGCTCGTGGTTCGGCCTCACGACCTCCGAGAGGCTTGGAAGAGACCTCATCTGAAAGGTGGATTCACAACGATCGAGTGTGTCGAACGTGAGCCCACTAGCTCAAACTTAAGGGTTCAAAAGTTCTGCCGAAATCACATAGGTCGTCATGTTACAATTTAGTCAATAAAGGCCTACTACTGGAGCGAAACGAAATGCTTCGATGCTCGTGGTTCGGCCTCACGACCTCCGAGAGGCTTGGAAGAGACCTCATCTGAAAGGTGGATTCACAACGATCGAGTGTGTCGAACGTGAGCCCACTAGCTCAAACTAAGGGTTCAAAAGTTCTGCCGAAATCACATAGGTCGTCATGTTACAATTTAGTCAATAAAGGCCTACTACTGGAGCGAAACGAAATGCTTCGATGCTCGTGGTTCGGCCTCACGACCTCCGAGAGGCTTGGAAGAGACCTCATCTGAAAGGTGGATTCACAACGATCGAGTGTGTCGAACGTCAGCACACTAGCTCTAACTTAAGGGTTCAAAAGTTCTGCCGAAATCACATAGGTCGTCATGTTACAATTTAGTCAATAAAGGCCTACTACTGGAGCGAAACGAAATGCTTCGATGCTCGTGGTTCGGCCTCACGACCTCCGAGAGGCTTGGAAGAGACCTCATCTGAAAGGTGGATTCACAACGATCGAGTGTGTCGAACGTGAGCCCACTAGCTCAAACCTAAGGGTTCAAAAGTTCTGCCGAAATCACATAGGTCGTCATGTTACAATTTAGTCAATAAAGGCCTACTACTGGAGCGAAACGAAATGCTTCGATGCTCGTGGTTCGGCCTCACGACCTCCGAGAGGCTTGGAAGAGACCTCATCTGAAAGGTGGATTCACAACGATCGAGTGTGTCGAACGTCAGCACACTAGCTCAAACTTAAGGGTTCAAAAGTTCTGCCGAAATCACATAGGTCGTCATGTTACAATTTAGTCAATAAAGGCCTACTACTGGAGCGAAACGAAATGCTTCGATGCTCGTGGTTCGGCCTCACGACCTCCGAGAGGCTTGGAAGAGACCTCATCTGAAAGGTGGATTCACAACGATCGAGTGTGTCGAACGTCAGCACACTAGCTCAAACTTAAGGGTTCAAAAGTTCTGCCGAAATCACATAGGTCGTCATGTTACAATTTAGTCAATAAAGGCCTACTACTGGAGCGAAACGAAATGCTTCGATGCTCGTGGTTCGGCCTCACAACCTCCGAGAGGCTTGGAAGAGACCTCATCTGAAAGGTGGATTCACAACGATCGAGTGTGTCGAACGTGAGCCCACTAGCTCAAACCTAAGGGTTCAAAAGTTCTGCCGAAATCACATAGGTCGTCATGTTACAATTTAGTCAATAAAGGCCTACTACTGGAGCGAAACGAAATGCTTCGATGCTCGTGGTTCGGCCTCACGACCTCCGAGAGGCTTGGAAGAGACCTCATCTGAAAGGTGGATTCACAACGATCGAGTGTGTCGAACGTCAGCACACTAGCTCTAACTTAAGGGTTCAAAAGTTCTGCCGAAATCACATAGGTCGTCATGTTACAATTTAGTCAATAAAGGCCTACTACTGGAGCGAAACGAAATGCTTCGATGCTCGTGGTTCGGCCTCACGACCTCCGAGAGGCTTGGAAGAGACCTCATCTGAAAGGTGGATTCACAACGATCGAGTGTGTCGAACGTCAGCACACTAGCTCAAACTTAAGGGTTCAAAAGTTCTGCCGAAATCACATAGGTCGTCATGTTACAATTTAGTCAATAAAGGCCTACTACTGGAGCGAAACGAAATGCTTCGATGCTCGTGGTTCGGCCTCACGACCTCCGAGAGGCTTGGAAGAGACCTCATCTGAAAGGTGGATTCACAACGATCGAGTGTGTCGAACGTGAGCCCACTAGCTCAAACTTAAGGGTTCAAAAGTTCTGCCGAAATCACATAGGTCGTCATGTTACAATTTAGTCAATAAAGGCCTACTACTGGAGCGAAACGAAATGCTTCGATGCTCGTGGTTCGGCCTCACGACCTCCGAGAGGCTTGGAAGAGACCTCATCTGAAAGGTGGATTCACAACGATCGAGTGTGTCGAACGTGAGCCCACTAGCTCAAACTTAAGGGTTCAAAAGTTCTGCCGAAATCACATAGGTCGTCATGTTACAATTTAGTCAATAAAGGCCTACTACTGGAGCGAAACGAAATGCTTCGATGCTCGTGGTTCGGCCTCACGACCTCCGAGAGGCTTGGAAGAGACCTCATCTGAAAGGTGGATTCACAACGATCGAGTGTGTCGAACGTCAGCACACTAGCTCTAACTTAAGGGTTCAAAAGTTCTGCCGAAATCACATAGGTCGTCATGTTACAATTTAGTCAATAAAGGCCTACTACTGGAGCGAAACGAAATGCTTCGATGCTCGTGGTTCGGCCTCACGACCTCCGAGAGGCTTGGAAGAGACCTCATCTGAAAGGTGGATTCACAACGATCGAGTGTGTCGAACGTGAGCCCACTAGCTCAAACTTAAGGGTTCAAAAGTTCTGCCGAAATCACATAGGTCGTCATGTTACAATTTAGTCAATAAAGGCCTACTACTGGAGCGAAACGAAATGCTTCGATGCTCGTGGTTCGGCCTCACAACCTCCGAGAGGCTTGGAAGAGACCTCATCTGAAAGGTGGATTCACAACGATCGAGTGTGTCGAACGTGAGCCCACTAGCTCAAACTAAGGGTTCAAAAGTTCTGCCGAAATCACATAGGTCGTCATGTTACAATTTAGTCAATAAAGGCCTACTACTGGAGCGAAACGAAATGCTTCGATGCTCGTGGTTCGGCCTCACGACCTCCGAGAGGCTTGGAAGAGACCTCATCTGAAAGGTGGATTCACAACGATCGAGTGTGTCGAACGTCAGCCCACTAGCTCTAACTAAGGGTTCAAAAGTTCTGCCGAAATCACATAGGTCGTCATGTTACAATTTAGTCAATAAAGGCCTACTACTGGAGCGAAACGAAATGCTTCGATGCTCGTGGTTCGGCCTCACGACCTCCGAGAGGCTTGGAAGAGACCTCATCTGAAAGGTGGATTCACAACGATCGAGTGTGTCGAACGTGAGCCCACTAGCTCAAACTTAAGGGTTCAAAAGTTCTGCCGAAATCACATAGGTCGTCATGTTACAATTTAGTCAATAAAGGCCTACTACTGGAGCGAAACGAAATGCTTCGATGCTCGTGGTTCGGCCTCACGACCTCCGAGAGGCTTGGAAGAGACCTCATCTGAAAGGTGGATTCACAACGATCGAGTGTGTCGAACGTCAGCCCACTTGCTCAAACTTAAGGGTTCAAAAGTTCTGCCGAAATCACATAGGTCGTCATGTTACAATTTAGTCAATAAAGGCCTACTACTGGAGCGAAACGAAATGCTTCGATGCTCGTGGTTCGGCCTCACGACCTCCGAGAGGCTTGGAAGAGACCTCATCTGAAAGGTGGATTCACAACGATCGAGTGTGTCGAACGTCAGCCCAGTAGGTCAAACTTAAGGGTTCAAAAGTTCTGCCGAAATCACATAGGTCGTCATGTTACAATTTAGTCAATAAAGGCCTACTACTGGAGCGAAACGAAATGCTTCGATGCTCGTGGTTCGGCCTCACAACCTCCGAGAGGCTTGGAAGAGACCTCATCTGAAAGGTGGATTCACAACGATCGAGTGTGTCGAACGTGAGCCCACTAGCTCAAACCTAAGGGTTCAAAAGTTCTGCCGAAATCACATAGGTCGTCATGTTACAATTTAGTCAATAAAGGCCTACTACTGGAGCGAAACGAAATGCTTCGATGCTCGTGGTTCGGCCTCACGACCTCCGAGAGGCTTGGAAGAGACCTCATCTGAAAGGTGGATTCACAACGATCGAGTGTGTCGAACGTCAGCCCACTAGCTCAAACTTAAGGGTTCAAAAGTTCTGCCGAAATCACATAGGTCGTCATGTTACAATTTAGTCAATAAAGGCCTACTACTGGAGCGAAACGAAATGCTTCGATGCTCGTGGTTCGGCCTCACGACCTCCGAGAGGCTTGGAAGAGACCTCATCTGAAAGGTGGATTCACAACGATCGAGTGTGTCGAACGTGAGCCCACTAGCTCAAACTAAGGGTTCAAAAGTTCTGCCGAAATCACATAGGTCGTCATGTTACAATTTAGTCAATAAAGGCCTACTACTGGAGCGAAACGAAATGCTTCGATGCTCGTGGTTCGGCCTCACGACCTCCGAGAGGCTTGGAAGAGACCTCATCTGAAAGGTGGATTCACAACGATCGAGTGTGTCGAACGTGAGCCCACTAGCTCAAACTTAAGGGTTCAAAAGTTCTGCCGAAATCACATAGGTCGTCATGTTACAATTTAGTCAATAAAGGCCTACTACTGGAGCGAAACGAAATGCTTCGATGCTCGTGGTTCGGCCTCACAACCTCCGAGAGGCTTGGAAGAGACCTCATCTGAAAGGTGGATTCACAACGATCGAGTGTGTCGAACGTGAGCCCACTAGCTCAAACCTAAGGGTTCAAAAGTTCTGCCGAAATCACATAGGTCGTCATGTTACAATTTAGTCAATAAAGGCCTACTACTGGAGCGAAACGAAATGCTTCGATGCTCGTGGTTCGGCCTCACGACCTCCGAGAGGCTTGGAAGAGACCTCATCTGAAAGGTGGATTCACAACGATCGAGTGTGTCGAACGTCAGCCCACTAGCTCAAACTTAAGGGTTCAAAAGTTCTGCCGAAATCACATAGGTCGTCATGTTACAATTTAGTCAATAAAGGCCTACTACTGGAGCGAAACGAAATGCTTCGATGCTCGTGGTTCGGCCTCACGACCTCCGAGAGGCTTGGAAGAGACCTCATCTGAAAGGTGGATTCACAACGATCGAGTGTGTCGAACGTGAGCCCACTAGCTCAAACCTAAGGGTTCAAAAGTTCTGCCGAAATCACATAGGTCGTCATGTTACAATTTAGTCAATAAAGGCCTACTACTGGAGCGAAACGAAATGCTTCGATGCTCGTGGTTCGGCCTCACGACCTCCGAGAGGCTTGGAAGAGACCTCATCTGAAAGGTGGATTCACAACGATCGAGTGTGTCGAACGTCAGCACACTAGCTCTAACTTAAGGGTTCAAAAGTTCTGCCGAAATCACATAGGTCGTCATGTTACAATTTAGTCAATAAAGGCCTACTACTGGAGCGAAACGAAATGCTTCGATGCTCGTGGTTCGGCCTCACGACCTCCGAGAGGCTTGGAAGAGACCTCATCTGAAAGGTGGATTCACAACGATCGAGTGTGTCGAACGTCAGCCCACTAGCTCAAACTTAAGGGTTCAAAAGTTCTGCCGAAATCACATAGGTCGTCATGTTACAATTTAGTCAATAAAGGCCTACTACTGGAGCGAAACGAAATGCTTCGATGCTCGTGGTTCGGCCTCACGACCTCCGAGAGGCTTGGAAGAGACCTCATCTGAAAGGTGGATTCACAACGATCGAGTGTGTCGAACGTGAGCCCACTAGCTCAAACCTAAGGGTTCAAAAGTTCTGCCGAAATCACATAGGTCGTCATGTTACAATTTAGTCAATAAAGGCCTACTACTGGAGCGAAACGAAATGCTTCGATGCTCGTGGTTCGGCCTCACGACCTCCGAGAGGCTTGGAAGAGACCTCATCTGAAAGGTGGATTCACAACGATCGAGTGTGTCGAACGTGAGCCCACTAGCTCAAACTTAAGGGTTCAAAAGTTCTGCCGAAATCACATAGGTCGTCATGTTACAATTTAGTCAATAAAGGCCTACTACTGGAGCGAAACGAAATGCTTCGATGCTCGTGGTTCGGCCTCACGACCTCCGAGAGGCTTGGAAGAGACCTCATCTGAAAGGTGGATTCACAACGATCGAGTGTGTCGAACGTGAGCCCACTAGCTCAAACTTAAGGGTTCAAAAGTTCTGCCGAAATCACATAGGTCGTCATGTTACAATTTAGTCAATAAAGGCCTACTACTGGAGCGAAACGAAATGCTTCGATGCTCGTGGTTCGGCCTCACGACCTCCGAGAGGCTTGGAAGAGACCTCATCTGAAAGGTGGATTCACAACGATCGAGTGTGTCGAACGTCAGCCCACTTGCTCAAACTTAAGGGTTCAAAAGTTCTGCCGAAATCACATAGGTCGTCATGTTACAATTTAGTCAATAAAGGCCTACTACTGGAGCGAAACGAAATGCTTCGATGCTCGTGGTTCGGCCTCACGACCTCCGAGAGGCTTGGAAGAGACCTCATCTGAAAGGTGGATTCACAACGATCGAGTGTGTCGAACGTCAGCCCACTTGCTCAAACTTAAGGGTTCAAAAGTTCTGCCGAAATCACATAGGTCGTCATGTTACAATTTAGTCAATAAAGGCCTACTACTGGAGCGAAACGAAATGCTTCGATGCTCGTGGTTCGGCCTCACGACCTCCGAGAGGCTTGGAAGAGACCTCATCTGAAAGGTGGATTCACAACGATCGAGTGTGTCGAACGTCAGCCCACTTGCTCAAACTTAAGGGTTCAAAAGTTCTGCCGAAATCACATAGGTCGTCATGTTACAATTTAGTCAATAAAGGCCTACTACTGGAGCGAAACGAAATGCTTCGATGCTCGTGGTTCGGCCTCACGACCTCCGAGAGGCTTGGAAGAGACCTCATCTGAAAGGTGGATTCACAACGATCGAGTGTGTCGAACGTGAGCCCACTAGCTCAAACTAAGGGTTCAAAAGTTCTGCCGAAATCACATAGGTCGTCATGTTACAATTTAGTCAATAAAGGCCTACTACTGGAGCGAAACGAAATGCTTCGATGCTCGTGGTTCGGCCTCACTACCTCCGAGAGGCTTGGAAGAGACCTCATCTGAAAGGTGGATTCACAACGATCGAGTGTGTCGAACGTCAGCACACTAGCTCTAACTTAAGGGTTCAAAAGTTCTGCCGAAATCACATAGGTCGTCATGTTACAATTTAGTCAATAAAGGCCTACTACTGGAGCGAAACGAAATGCTTCGATGCTCGTGGTTCGGCCTCACGACCTCCGAGAGGCTTGGAAGAGACCTCATCTGAAAGGTGGATTCACAACGATCGAGTGTGTCGAACGTGAGCCCACTAGCTCAAACTAAGGGTTCAAAAGTTCTGCCGAAATCACATAGGTCGTCATGTTACAATTTAGTCAATAAAGGCCTACTACTGGAGCGAAACGAAATGCTTCGATGCTCGTGGTTCGGCCTCACGACCTCCGAGAGGCTTGGAAGAGACCTCATCTGAAAGGTGGATTCACAACGATCGAGTGTGTCGAACGTCAGCCCACTTGCTCAAACTTAAGGGTTCAAAAGTTCTGCCGAAATCACATAGGTCGTCATGTTACAATTTAGTCAATAAAGGCCTACTACTGGAGCGAAACGAAATGCTTCGATGCTCGTGGTTCGGCCTCACGACCTCCGAGAGGCTTGGAAGAGACCTCATCTGAAAGGTGGATTCACAACGATCGAGTGTGTCGAACGTCAGCCCACTTGCTCAAACTTAAGGGTTCAAAAGTTCTGCCGAAATCACATAGGTCGTCATGTTACAATTTAGTCAATAAAGGCCTACTACTGGAGCGAAACGAAATGCTTCGATGCTCGTGGTTCGGCCTCACGACCTCCGAGAGGCTTGGAAGAGACCTCATCTGAAAGGTGGATTCACAACGATCGAGTGTGTCGAACGTCAGCCCACTTGCTCAAACTTAAGGGTTCAAAAGTTCTGCCGAAATCACATAGGTCGTCATGTTACAATTTAGTCAATAAAGGCCTACTACTGGAGCGAAACGAAATGCTTCGATGCTCGTGGTTCGGCCTCACGACCTCCGAGAGGCTTGGAAGAGACCTCATCTGAAAGGTGGATTCACAACGATCGAGTGTGTCGAACGTGAGCCCACTAGCTCAAACTAAGGGTTCAAAAGTTCTGCCGAAATCACATAGGTCGTCATGTTACAATTTAGTCAATAAAGGCCTACTACTGGAGCGAAACGAAATGCTTCGATGCTCGTGGTTCGGCCTCACGACCTCCGAGAGGCTTGGAAGAGACCTCATCTGAAAGGTGGATTCACAACGATCGAGTGTGTCGAACGTCAGCCCACTAGCTCTAACTTAAGGGTTCAAAAGTTCTGCCGAAATCACATAGGTCGTCATGTTACAATTTAGTCAATAAAGGCCTACTACTGGAGCGAAACGAAATGCTTCGATGCTCGTGGTTCGGCCTCACGACCTCCGAGAGGCTTGGAAGAGACCTCATCTGAAAGGTGGATTCACAACGATCGAGTGTGTCGAACGTCAGCACACTAGCTCAAACTTAAGGGTTCAAAAGTTCTGCCGAAATCACATAGGTCGTCATGTTACAATTTAGTCAATAAAGGCCTACTACTGGAGCGAAACGAAATGCTTCGATGCTCGTGGTTCGGCCTCACGACCTCCGAGAGGCTTGGAAGAGACCTCATCTGAAAGGTGGATTCACAACGATCGAGTGTGTCGAACGTGAGCCCACTAGCTCAAACTAAGGGTTCAAAAGTTCTGCCGAAATCACATAGGTCGTCATGTTACAATTTAGTCAATAAAGGCCTACTACTGGAGCGAAACGAAATGCTTCGATGCTCGTGGTTCGGCCTCACGACCTCCGAGAGGCTTGGAAGAGACCTCATCTGAAAGGTGGATTCACAACGATCGAGTGTGTCGAACGTCAGCACACTAGCTCTAACTTAAGGGTTCAAAAGTTCTGCCGAAATCACATAGGTCGTCATGTTACAATTTAGTCAATAAAGGCCTACTACTGGAGCGAAACGAAATGCTTCGATGCTCGTGGTTCGGCCTCACGACCTCCGAGAGGCTTGGAAGAGACCTCATCTGAAAGGTGGATTCACAACGATCGAGTGTGTCGAACGTGAGCCCACTAGCTCAAACCTAAGGGTTCAAAAGTTCTGCCGAAATCACATAGGTCGTCATGTTACAATTTAGTCAATAAAGGCCTACTACTGGAGCGAAACGAAATGCTTCGATGCTCGTGGTTCGGCCTCACGACCTCCGAGAGGCTTGGAAGAGACCTCATCTGAAAGGTGGATTCACAACGATCGAGTGTGTCGAACGTGAGCCCACTAGCTCAAACCTAAGGGTTCAAAAGTTCTGCCGAAATCACATAGGTCGTCATGTTACAATTTAGTCAATAAAGGCCTACTACTGGAGCGAAACGAAATGCTTCGATGCTCGTGGTTCGGCCTCACGACCTCCGAGAGGCTTGGAAGAGACCTCATCTGAAAGGTGGATTCACAACGATCGAGTGTGTCGAACGTCAGCCCACTAGCTCAAACTTAAGGGTTCAAAAGTTCTGCCGAAATCACATAGGTCGTCATGTTACAATTTAGACAATAAAGGCCTACTACTGGAGCGAAACAGAATGCTTCGATGCTCGTGGTTCGGCCTCACGACCTCCGAGAGGCTTGGAAGAGACCTCATCTGAAAGGTGGATTCACAACGTTCGAGTGTGTCGAACGTGAGCCCACTAGCTCAAACTTAAGGGTTCAAAAGTTCTGCCGAAATCACATAGGTCGTCATGTTACAATTTAGTCAATAAAGGCCTACTACTGGAGCGAAACGAAATGCTTCGATGCTCGTGGTTCGGCCTCACGACCTCCGAGAGGCTTGGAAGAGACCTCATCTGAAAGGTGGATTCACAACGATCGAGTGTGTCGAACGTCAGCCCACTTGCTCAAACTTAAGGGTTCAAAAGTTCTGCCGAAATCACATAGGTCGTCATGTTACAATTTAGTCAATAAAGGCCTACTACTGGAGCGAAACGAAATGCTTCGATGCTCGTGGTTCGGCCTCACGACCTCCGAGAGGCTTGGAAGAGACCTCATCTGAAAGGTGGATTCACAACGATCGAGTGTGTCGAACGTGAGCCCACTAGCTCAAACTAAGGGTTCAAAAGTTCTGCCGAAATCACATAGGTCGTCATGTTACAATTTAGTCAATAAAGGCCTACTACTGGAGCGAAACGAAATGCTTCGATGCTCGTGGTTCGGCCTCACGACCTCCGAGAGGCTTGGAAGAGACCTCATCTGAAAGGTGGATTCACAACGATCGAGTGTGTCGAACGTGAGCCCACTAGCTCAAACTTAAGGGTTCAAAAGTTCTGCCGAAATCACATAGGTCGTCATGTTACAATTTAGTCAATAAAGGCCTACTACTGGAGCGAAACGAAATGCTTCGATGCTCGTGGTTCGGCCTCACGACCTCCGAGAGGCTTGGAAGAGACCTCATCTGAAAGGTGGATTCACAACGATCGAGTGTGTCGAACGTCAGCCCACTTGCTCAAACTTAAGGGTTCAAAAGTTCTGCCGAAATCACATAGGTCGTCATGTTACAATTTAGTCAATAAAGGCCTACTACTGGAGCGAAACGAAATGCTTCGATGCTCGTGGTTCGGCCTCACGACCTCCGAGAGGCTTGGAAGAGACCTCATCTGAAAGGTGGATTCACAACGATCGAGTGTGTCGAACGTGAGCCCACTAGCTCAAACTAAGGGTTCAAAAGTTCTGCCGAAATCACATAGGTCGTCATGTTACAATTTAGTCAATAAAGGCCTACTACTGGAGCGAAACGAAATGCTTCGATGCTCGTGGTTCGGCCTCACGACCTCCGAGAGGCTTGGAAGAGACCTCATCTGAAAGGTGGATTCACAACGATCGAGTGTGTCGAACGTGAGCCCACTAGCTCAAACCTAAGGGTTCAAAAGTTCTGCCGAAATCACATAGGTCGTCATGTTACAATTTAGTCAATAAAGGCCTACTACTGGAGCGAAACGAAATGCTTCGATGCTCGTGGTTCGGCCTCACGACCTCCGAGAGGCTTGGAAGAGACCTCATCTGAAAGGTGGATTCACAACGATCGAGTGTGTCGAACGTCAGCACACTAGCTCTAACTTAAGGGTTCAAAAGTTCTGCCGAAATCACATAGGTCGTCATGTTACAATTTAGTCAATAAAGGCCTACTACTGGAGCGAAACGAAATGCTTCGATGCTCGTGGTTCGGCCTCACGACCTCCGAGAGGCTTGGAAGAGACCTCATCTGAAAGGTGGATTCACAACGATCGAGTGTGTCGAACGTGAGCCCACTAGCTCAAACTTAAGGGTTCAAAAGTTCTGCCGAAATCACATAGGTCGTCATGTTACAATTTAGTCAATAAAGGCCTACTACTGGAGCGAAACGAAATGCTTCGATGCTCGTGGTTCGGCCTCACGACCTCCGAGAGGCTTGGAAGAGACCTCATCTGAAAGGTGGATTCACAACGATCGAGTGTGTCGAACGTGAGCCCACTAGCTCAAACTAAGGGTTCAAAAGTTCTGCCGAAATCACATAGGTCGTCATGTTACAATTTAGTCAATAAAGGCCTACTACTGGAGCGAAACGAAATGCTTCGATGCTCGTGGTTCGGCCTCACGACCTCCGAGAGGCTTGGAAGAGACCTCATCTGAAAGGTGGATTCACAACGATCGAGTGTGTCGAACGTGAGCCCACTAGCTCAAACTAAGGGTTCAAAAGTTCTGCCGAAATCACATAGGTCGTCATGTTACAATTTAGTCAATAAAGGCCTACTACTGGAGCGAAACGAAATGCTTCGATGCTCGTGGTTCGGCCTCACGACCTCCGAGAGGCTTGGAAGAGACCTCATCTGAAAGGTGGATTCACAACGATCGAGTGTGTCGAACGTCAGCCCAGTAGGTCAAACTTAAGGGTTCAAAAGTTCTGCCGAAATCACATAGGTCGTCATGTTACAATTTAGTCAATAAAGGCCTACTACTGGAGCGAAACGAAATGCTTCGATGCTCGTGGTTCGGCCTCACAACCTCCGAGAGGCTTGGAAGAGACCTCATCTGAAAGGTGGATTCACAACGATCGAGTGTGTCGAACGTGAGCCCACTAGCTCAAACCTAAGGGTTCAAAAGTTCTGCCGAAATCACATAGGTCGTCATGTTACAATTTAGTCAATAAAGGCCTACTACTGGAGCGAAACGAATGCTTCGATGCTCGTGGTTCGGCCTCACGACCTCCGAGAGGCTTGGAAGAGACCTCATCTGAAAGGTGGATTCACAACGATCGAGTGTGTCGAACGTCAGCACACTAGCTCTAACTTAAGGGTTCAAAAGTTCTGCCGAAATCACATAGGTCGTCATGTTACAATTTAGTCAATAAAGGCCTACTACTGGAGCGAAACGAAATGCTTCGATGCTCGTGGTTCGGCCTCACGACCTCCGAGAGGCTTGGAAGAGACCTCATCTGAAAGGTGGATTCACAACGATCGAGTGTGTCGAACGTGAGCCCACTAGCTCAAACCTAAGGGTTCAAAAGTTCTGCCGAAATCACATAGGTCGTCATGTTACAATTTAGTCAATAAAGGCCTACTACTGGAGCGAAACGAAATGCTTCGATGCTCGTGGTTCGGCCTCACGACCTCCGAGAGGCTTGGAAGAGACCTCATCTGAAAGGTGGATTCACAACGATCGAGTGTGTCGAACGTCAGCCCACTAGCTCAAACTTAAGGGTTCAAAAGTTCTGCCGAAATCACATAGGTCGTCATGTTACAATTTAGTCAATAAAGGCCTACTACTGGAGCGAAACGAAATGCTTCGATGCTCGTGGTTCGGCCTCACGACCTCCGAGAGGCTTGGAAGAGACCTCATCTGAAAGGTGGATTCACAACGATCGAGTGTGTCGAACGTCAGCACACTAGCTCTAACTTAAGGGTTCAAAAGTTCTGCCGAAATCACATAGGTCGTCATGTTACAATTTAGTCAATAAAGGCCTACTACTGGAGCGAAACGAAATGCTTCGATGCTCGTGGTTCGGCCTCACGACCTCCGAGAGGCTTGGAAGAGACCTCATCTGAAAGGTGGATTCACAACGATCGAGTGTGTCGAACGTGAGCCCACTAGCTCAAACTAAGGGTTCAAAAGTTCTGCCGAAATCACATAGGTCGTCATGTTACAATTTAGTCAATAAAGGCCTACTACTGGAGCGAAACGAAATGCTTCGATGCTCGTGGTTCGGCCTCACGACCTCCGAGAGGCTTGGAAGAGACCTCATCTGAAAGGTGGATTCACAACGATCGAGTGTGTCGAACGTCAGCACACTAGCTCTAACTTAAGGGTTCAAAAGTTCTGCCGAAATCACATAGGTCGTCATGTTACAATTTAGTCAATAAAGGCCTACTACTGGAGCGAAACGAAATGCTTCGATGCTCGTGGTTCGGCCTCACGACCTCCGAGAGGCTTGGAAGAGACCTCATCTGAAAGGTGGATTCACAACGATCGAGTGTGTCGAACGTCAGCCCACTAGCTCAAACTTAAGGGTTCAAAAGTTCTGCCGAAATCACATAGGTCGTCATGTTACAATTTAGTCAATAAAGGCCTACTACTGGAGCGAAACGAAATGCTTCGATGCTCGTGGTTCGGCCTCACGACCTCCGAGAGGCTTGGAAGAGACCTCATCTGAAAGGTGGATTCACAACGATCGAGTGTGTCGAACGTGAGCCCACTAGCTCAAACTTAAGGGTTCAAAAGTTCTGCCGAAATCACATAGGTCGTCATGTTACAATTTAGTCAATAAAGGCCTACTACTGGAGCGAAACGAAATGCTTCGATGCTCGTGGTTCGGCCTCACGACCTCCGAGAGGCTTGGAAGAGACCTCATCTGAAAGGTGGATTCACAACGATCGAGTGTGTCGAACGTCAGCCCACTTGCTCAAACTTAAGGGTTCAAAAGTTCTGCCGAAATCACATAGGTCGTCATGTTACAATTTAGTCAATAAAGGCCTACTACTGGAGCGAAACGAAATGCTTCGATGCTCGTGGTTCGGCCTCACGACCTCCGAGAGGCTTGGAAGAGACCTCATCTGAAAGGTGGATTCACAACGATCGAGTGTGTCGAACGTCAGCCCACTAGCTCAAACTTAAGGGTTCAAAAGTTCTGCCGAAATCACATAGGTCGTCATGTTACAATTTAGTCAATAAAGGCCTACTACTGGAGCGAAACGAAATGCTTCGATGCTCGTGGTTCGGCCTCACGACCTCCGAGAGGCTTGGAAGAGACCTCATCTGAAAGGTGGATTCACAACGATCGAGTGTGTCGAACGTGAGCCCACTAGCTCAAACTTAAGGGTTCAAAAGTTCTGCCGAAATCACATAGGTCGTCATGTTACAATTTAGTCAATAAAGGCCTACTACTGGAGCGAAACGAAATGCTTCGATGCTCGTGGTTCGGCCTCACGACCTCCGAGAGGCTTGGAAGAGACCTCATCTGAAAGGTGGATTCACAACGATCGAGTGTGTCGAACGTGAGCCCACTAGCTCAAACTTAAGGGTTCAAAAGTTCTGCCGAAATCACATAGGTCGTCATGTTACAATTTAGTCAATAAAGGCCTACTACTGGAGCGAAACGAAATGCTTCGATGCTCGTGGTTCGGCCTCACGACCTCCGAGAGGCTTGGAAGAGACCTCATCTGAAAGGTGGATTCACAACGATCGAGTGTGTCGAACGTCAGCCCACTTGCTCAAACTTAAGGGTTCAAAAGTTCTGCCGAAATCACATAGGTCGTCATGTTACAATTTAGTCAATAAAGGCCTACTACTGGAGCGAAACGAAATGCTTCGATGCTCGTGGTTCGGCCTCACGACCTCCGAGAGGCTTGGAAGAGACCTCATCTGAAAGGTGGATTCACAACGATCGAGTGTGTCGAACGTCAGCACACTAGCTCAAACTTAAGGGTTCAAAAGTTCTGCCGAAATCACATAGGTCGTCATGTTACAATTTAGTCAATAAAGGCCTACTACTGGAGCGAAACGAAATGCTTCGATGCTCGTGGTTCGGCCTCACGACCTCCGAGAGGCTTGGAAGAGACCTCATCTGAAAGGTGGATTCACAACGATCGAGTGTGTCGAACGTGAGCCCACTAGCTCAAACCTAAGGGTTCAAAAGTTCTGCCGAAATCACATAGGTCGTCATGTTACAATTTAGTCAATAAAGGCCTACTACTGGAGCGAAACGAATGCTTCGATGCTCGTGGTTCGGCCTCACGACCTCCGAGAGGCTTGGAAGAGACCTCATCTGAAAGGTGGATTCACAACGATCGAGTGTGTCGAACGTCAGCACACTAGCTCTAACTTAAGGGTTCAAAAGTTCTGCCGAAATCACATAGGTCGTCATGTTACAATTTAGTCAATAAAGGCCTACTACTGGAGCGAAACGAAATGCTTCGATGCTCGTGGTTCGGCCTCACGACCTCCGAGAGGCTTGGAAGAGACCTCATCTGAAAGGTGGATTCACAACGATCGAGTGTGTCGAACGTGAGCCCACTAGCTCAAACCTAAGGGTTCAAAAGTTCTGCCGAAATCACATAGGTCGTCATGTTACAATTTAGTCAATAAAGGCCTACTACTGGAGCGAAACGAAATGCTTCGATGCTCGTGGTTCGGCCTCACGACCTCCGAGAGGCTTGGAAGAGACCTCATCTGAAAGGTGGATTCACAACGATCGAGTGTGTCGAACGTCAGCACACTAGCTCTAACTTAAGGGTTCAAAAGTTCTGCCGAAATCACATAGGTCGTCATGTTACAATTTAGTCAATAAAGGCCTACTACTGGAGCGAAACGAAATGCTTCGATGCTCGTGGTTCGGCCTCACGACCTCCGAGAGGCTTGGAAGAGACCTCATCTGAAAGGTGGATTCACAACGATCGAGTGTGTCGAACGTCAGCCCACTAGCTCAAACTTAAGGGTTCAAAAGTTCTGCCGAAATCACATAGGTCGTCATGTTACAATTTAGTCAATAAAGGCCTACTACTGGAGCGAAACGAAATGCTTCGATGCTCGTGGTTCGGCCTCACGACCTCCGAGAGGCTTGGAAGAGACCTCATCTGAAAGGTGGATTCACAACGATCGAGTGTGTCGAACGTGAGCCCACTAGCTCAAACCTAAGGGTTCAAAAGTTCTGCCGAAATCACATAGGTCGTCATGTTACAATTTAGTCAATAAAGGCCTACTACTGGAGCGAAACGAAATGCTTCGATGCTCGTGGTTCGGCCTCACGACCTCCGAGAGGCTTGGAAGAGACCTCATCTGAAAGGTGGATTCACAACGATCGAGTGTGTCGAACGTGAGCCCACTAGCTCAAACTTAAGGGTTCAAAAGTTCTGCCGAAATCACATAGGTCGTCATGTTACAATTTAGTCAATAAAGGCCTACTACTGGAGCGAAACGAAATGCTTCGATGCTCGTGGTTCGGCCTCACGACCTCCGAGAGGCTTGGAAGAGACCTCATCTGAAAGGTGGATTCACAACGATCGAGTGTGTCGAACGTCAGCACACTAGCTCTAACTTAAGGGTTCAAAAGTTCTGCCGAAATCACATAGGTCGTCATGTTACAATTTAGTCAATAAAGGCCTACTACTGGAGCGAAACGAAATGCTTCGATGCTCGTGGTTCGGCCTCACGACCTCCGAGAGGCTTGGAAGAGACCTCATCTGAAAGGTGGATTCACAACGATCGAGTGTGTCGAACGTGAGCCCACTAGCTCAAACTAAGGGTTCAAAAGTTCTGCCGAAATCACATAGGTCGTCATGTTACAATTTAGTCAATAAAGGCCTACTACTGGAGCGAAACGAAATGCTTCGATGCTCGTGGTTCGGCCTCACGACCTCCGAGAGGCTTGGAAGAGACCTCATCTGAAAGGTGGATTCACAACGATCGAGTGTGTCGAACGTCAGCCCACTAGCTCAAACCTAAGGGTTCAAAAGTTCTGCCGAAATCACATAGGTCGTCATGTTACAATTTAGTCAATAAAGGCCTACTACTGGAGCGAAACGAAATGCTTCGATGCTCGTGGTTCGGCCTCACGACCTCCGAGAGGCTTGGAAGAGACCTCATCTGAAAGGTGGATTCACAACGATCGAGTGTGTCGAACGTCAGCCCACTAGCTCAAACTTAAGGGTTCAAAAGTTCTGCCGAAATCACATAGGTCGTCATGTTACAATTTAGTCAATAAAGGCCTACTACTGGAGCGAAACGAAATGCTTCGATGCTCGTGGTTCGGCCTCACGACCTCCGAGAGGCTTGGAAGAGACCTCATCTGAAAGGTGGATTCACAACGATCGAGTGTGTCGAACGTCAGCCCACTAGCTCAAACTTAAGGGTTCAAAAGTTCTGCCGAAATCACATAGGTCGTCATGTTACAATTTAGTCAATAAAGGCCTACTACTGGAGCGAAACGAAATGCTTCGATGCTCGTGGTTCGGCCTCACGACCTCCGAGAGGCTTGGAAGAGACCTCATCTGAAAGGTGGATTCACAACGATCGAGTGTGTCGAACGTGAGCCCACTAGCTCAAACCTAAGGGTTCAAAAGTTCTGCCGAAATCACATAGGTCGTCATGTTACAATTTAGTCAATAAAGGCCTACTACTGGAGCGAAACGAAATGCTTCGATGCTCGTGGTTCGGCCTCACGACCTCCGAGAGGCTTGGAAGAGACCTCATCTGAAAGGTGGATTCACAACGATCGAGTGTGTCGAACGTGAGCCCACTAGCTCAAACTAAGGGTTCAAAAGTTCTGCCGAAATCACATAGGTCGTCATGTTACAATTTAGTCAATAAAGGCCTACTACTGGAGCGAAACGAAATGCTTCGATGCTCGTGGTTCGGCCTCACGACCTCCGAGAGGCTTGGAAGAGACCTCATCTGAAAGGTGGATTCACAACGATCGAGTGTGTCGAACGTCAGCACACTAGCTCTAACTTAAGGGTTCAAAAGTTCTGCCGAAATCACATAGGTCGTCATGTTACAATTTAGTCAATAAAGGCCTACTACTGGAGCGAAACGAAATGCTTCGATGCTCGTGGTTCGGCCTCACGACCTCCGAGAGGCTTGGAAGAGACCTCATCTGAAAGGTGGATTCACAACGATCGAGTGTGTCGAACGTGAGCCCACTAGCTCAAACCTAAGGGTTCAAAAGTTCTGCCGAAATCACATAGGTCGTCATGTTACAATTTAGTCAATAAAGGCCTACTACTGGAGCGAAACGAAATGCTTCGATGCTCGTGGTTCGGCCTCACGACCTCCGAGAGGCTTGGAAGAGACCTCATCTGAAAGGTGGATTCACAACGATCGAGTGTGTCGAACGTGAGCCCACTAGCTCAAACTAAGGGTTCAAAAGTTCTGCCGAAATCACATAGGTCGTCATGTTACAATTTAGTCAATAAAGGCCTACTACTGGAGCGAAACGAAATGCTTCGATGCTCGTGGTTCGGCCTCACGACCTCCGAGAGGCTTGGAAGAGACCTCATCTGAAAGGTGGATTCACAACGATCGAGTGTGTCGAACGTGAGCCCACTAGCTCAAACTAAGGGTTCAAAAGTTCTGCCGAAATCACATAGGTCGTCATGTTACAATTTAGTCAATAAAGGCCTACTACTGGAGCGAAACGAAATGCTTCGATGCTCGTGGTTCGGCCTCACGACCTCCGAGAGGCTTGGAAGAGACCTCATCTGAAAGGTGGATTCACAACGATCGAGTGTGTCGAACGTCAGCCCACTAGCTCAAACTTAAGGGTTCAAAAGTTCTGCCGAAATCACATAGGTCGTCATGTTACAATTTAGTCAATAAAGGCCTACTACTGGAGCGAAACGAAATGCTTCGATGCTCGTGGTTCGGCCTCACGACCTCCGAGAGGCTTGGAAGAGACCTCATCTGAAAGGTGGATTCACAACGATCGAGTGTGTCGAACGTGAGCCCACTAGCTCAAACCTAAGGGTTCAAAAGTTCTGCCGAAATCACATAGGTCGTCATGTTACAATTTAGTCAATAAAGGCCTACTACTGGAGCGAAACGAAATGCTTCGATGCTCGTGGTTCGGCCTCACGACCTCCGAGAGGCTTGGAAGAGACCTCATCTGAAAGGTGGATTCACAACGATCGAGTGTGTCGAACGTCAGCCCACTAGCTCAAACTAAGGGTTCAAAAGTTCTGCCGAAATCACATAGGTCGTCATGTTACAATTTAGTCAATAAAGGCCTACTACTGGAGCGAAACGAATGCTTCGATGCTCGTGGTTCGGCCTCACGACCTCCGAGAGGCTTGGAAGAGACCTCATCTGAAAGGTGGATTCACAACGATCGAGTGTGTCGAACGTCAGCCCACTAGCTCAAACCTAAGGGTTCAAAAGTTCTGCCGAAATCACATAGGTCGTCATGTTACAATTTAGTCAATAAAGGCCTACTACTGGAGCGAAACGAAATGCTTCGATGCTCGTGGTTCGGCCTCACGACCTCCGAGAGGCTTGGAAGAGACCTCATCTGAAAGGTGGATTCACAACGATCGAGTGTGTCGAACGTCAGCCCACTAGCTCAAACTTAAGGGTTCAAAAGTTCTGCCGAAATCACATAGGTCGTCATGTTACAATTTAGTCAATAAAGGCCTACTACTGGAGCGAAACGAAATGCTTCGATGCTCGTGGTTCGGCCTCACGACCTCCGAGAGGCTTGGAAGAGACCTCATCTGAAAGGTGGATTCACAACGATCGAGTGTGTCGAACGTCAGCACACTAGCTCTAACTTAAGGGTTCAAAAGTTCTGCCGAAATCACATAGGTCGTCATGTTACAATTTAGTCAATAAAGGCCTACTACTGGAGCGAAACGAAATGCTTCGATGCTCGTGGTTCGGCCTCACGACCTCCGAGAGGCTTGGAAGAGACCTCATCTGAAAGGTGGATTCACAACGATCGAGTGTGTCGAACGTGAGCCCACTAGCTCAAACCTAAGGGTTCAAAAGTTCTGCCGAAATCACATAGGTCGTCATGTTACAATTTAGTCAATAAAGGCCTACTACTGGAGCGAAACGAAATGCTTCGATGCTCGTGGTTCGGCCTCACGACCTCCGAGAGGCTTGGAAGAGACCTCATCTGAAAGGTGGATTCACAACGATCGAGTGTGTCGAACGTGAGCCCACTAGCTCAAACCTAAGGGTTCAAAAGTTCTGCCGAAATCACATAGGTCGTCATGTTACAATTTAGTCAATAAAGGCCTACTACTGGAGCGAAACGAAATGCTTCGATGCTCGTGGTTCGGCCTCACGACCTCCGAGAGGCTTGGAAGAGACCTCATCTGAAAGGTGGATTCACAACGATCGAGTGTGTCGAACGTGAGCCCACTAGCTCAAACTAAGGGTTCAAAAGTTCTGCCGAAATCACATAGGTCGTCATGTTACAATTTAGTCAATAAAGGCCTACTACTGGAGCGAAACGAAATGCTTCGATGCTCGTGGTTCGGCCTCACGACCTCCGAGAGGCTTGGAAGAGACCTCATCTGAAAGGTGGATTCACAACGATCGAGTGTGTCGAACGTCAGCCCACTAGCTCAAACTAAGGGTTCAAAAGTTCTGCCGAAATCACATAGGTCGTCATGTTACAATTTAGTCAATAAAGGCCTACTACTGGAGCGAAACGAAATGCTTCGATGCTCGTGGTTCGGCCTCACGACCTCCGAGAGGCTTGGAAGAGACCTCATCTGAAAGGTGGATTCACAACGATCGAGTGTGTCGAACGTGAGCCCACTAGCTCAAACTTAAGGGTTCAAAAGTTCTGCCGAAATCACATAGGTCGTCATGTTACAATTTAGTCAATAAAGGCCTACTACTGGAGCGAAACGAAATGCTTCGATGCTCGTGGTTCGGCCTCACGACCTCCGAGAGGCTTGGAAGAGACCTCATCTGAAAGGTGGATTCACAACGATCGAGTGTGTCGAACGTCAGCCCACTTGCTCAAACTTAAGGGTTCAAAAGTTCTGCCGAAATCACATAGGTCGTCATGTTACAATTTAGTCAATAAAGGCCTACTACTGGAGCGAAACGAAATGCTTCGATGCTCGTGGTTCGGCCTCACGACCTCCGAGAGGCTTGGAAGAGACCTCATCTGAAAGGTGGATTCACAACGATCGAGTGTGTCGAACGTCAGCCCACTTGCTCAAACTTAAGGGTTCAAAAGTTCTGCCGAAATCACATAGGTCGTCATGTTACAATTTAGTCAATAAAGGCCTACTACTGGAGCGAAACGAAATGCTTCGATGCTCGTGGTTCGGCCTCACGACCTCCGAGAGGCTTGGAAGAGACCTCATCTGAAAGGTGGATTCACAACGATCGAGTGTGTCGAACGTCAGCACACTAGCTCAAACTTAAGGGTTCAAAAGTTCTGCCGAAATCACATAGGTCGTCATGTTACAATTTAGTCAATAAAGGCCTACTACTGGAGCGAAACGAAATGCTTCGATGCTCGTGGTTCGGCCTCACGACCTCCGAGAGGCTTGGAAGAGACCTCATCTGAAAGGTGGATTCACAACGATCGAGTGTGTCGAACGTGAGCCCACTAGCTCAAACCTAAGGGTTCAAAAGTTCTGCCGAAATCACATAGGTCGTCATGTTACAATTTAGTCAATAAAGGCCTACTACTGGAGCGAAACGAAATGCTTCGATGCTCGTGGTTCGGCCTCACGACCTCCGAGAGGCTTGGAAGAGACCTCATCTGAAAGGTGGATTCACAACGATCGAGTGTGTCGAACGTGAGCCCACTAGCTCAAACTAAGGGTTCAAAAGTTCTGCCGAAATCACATAGGTCGTCATGTTACAATTTAGTCAATAAAGGCCTACTACTGGAGCGAAACGAAATGCTTCGATGCTCGTGGTTCGGCCTCACGACCTCCGAGAGGCTTGGAAGAGACCTCATCTGAAAGGTGGATTCACAACGATCGAGTGTGTCGAACGTGAGCCCACTAGCTCAAACTAAGGGTTCAAAAGTTCTGCCGAAATCACATAGGTCGTCATGTTACAATTTAGTCAATAAAGGCCTACTACTGGAGCGAAACGAAATGCTTCGATGCTCGTGGTTCGGCCTCACGACCTCCGAGAGGCTTGGAAGAGACCTCATCTGAAAGGTGGATTCACAACGATCGAGTGTGTCGAACGTGAGCCCACTAGCTCAAACTTAAGGGTTCAAAAGTTCTGCCGAAATCACATAGGTCGTCATGTTACAATTTAGTCAATAAAGGCCTACTACTGGAGCGAAACGAAATGCTTCGATGCTCGTGGTTCGGCCTCACGACCTCCGAGAGGCTTGGAAGAGACCTCATCTGAAAGGTGGATTCACAACGATCGAGTGTGTCGAACGTCAGCTCACTAGCTCAAACTAAGGGTTCAAAAGTTCTGCCGAAATCACATAGGTCGTCATGTTACAATTTAGTCAATAAAGGCCTACTACTGGAGCGAAACGAAATGCTTCGATGCTCGTGGTTCGGCCTCACGACCTCCGAGAGGCTTGGAAGAGACCTCATCTGAAAGGTGGATTCACAACGATCGAGTGTGTCGAACGTGAGCCCACTAGCTCAAACTAAGGGTTCAAAAGTTCTGCCGAAATCACATAGGTCGTCATGTTACAATTTAGTCAATAAAGGCCTACTACTGGAGCGAAACGAAATGCTTCGATGCTCGTGGTTCGGCCTCACGACCTCCGAGAGGCTTGGAAGAGACCTCATCTGAAAGGTGGATTCACAACGATCGAGTGTGTCGAACGTGAGCCCACTAGCTCAAACCTAAGGGTTCAAAAGTTCTGCCGAAATCACATAGGTCGTCATGTTACAATTTAGTCAATAAAGGCCTACTACTGGAGCGAAACGAAATGCTTCGATGCTCGTGGTTCGGCCTCACGACCTCCGAGAGGCTTGGAAGAGACCTCATCTGAAAGGTGGATTCACAACGATCGAGTGTGTCGAACGTGAGCCCACTAGCTCAAACCTAAGGGTTCAAAAGTTCTGCCGAAATCACATAGGTCGTCATGTTACAATTTAGTCAATAAAGGCCTACTACTGGAGCGAAACGAAATGCTTCGATGCTCGTGGTTCGGCCTCACGACCTCCGAGAGGCTTGGAAGAGACCTCATCTGAAAGGTGGATTCACAACGATCGAGTGTGTCGAACGTGAGCCCACTAGCTCAAACTTAAGGGTTCAAAAGTTCTGCCGAAATCACATAGGTCGTCATGTTACAATTTAGTCAATAAAGGCCTACTACTGGAGCGAAACGAAATGCTTCGATGCTCGTGGTTCGGCCTCACTACCTCCGAGAGGCTTGGAAGAGACCTCATCTGAAAGGTGGATTCACAACGATCGAGTGTGTCGAACGTGAGCCCACTAGCTCAAACCTAAGGGTTCAAAAGTTCTGCCGAAATCACATAGGTCGTCATGTTACAATTTAGTCAATAAAGGCCTACTACTGGAGCGAAACGAAATGCTTCGATGCTCGTGGTTCGGCCTCACGACCTCCGATAGGCTTGGAAGAGGTCTCCCCTGAAAGCTGGATTCCCACCGATCGTTGTTTCAAATCTTAGCCCACTAGCTCAAAAGGAAGCGCTAAAAAGTCCTGCCAAAATCACATCGGTCGTCATGTTACAATTTAGTCAAAGGCCTACTACTGGAGCAAAAAAAGAGTGCTTTGACGCTCGCCGTTCGCCCCACAACCTCCGAGTGGCTTGGAAGAGGCCTCCCTGAAAGCTGGATTTCCACCGATTGTTTGTTTCAAATCTTAGCCCACTAGCCTCAAAAGGAAGCGCTAAAAAGTCCTGCCAAAATCACAAAGGTCGTCATGTTACAATTTAGTCAAAGGCCGACTACTGGAGACGAAACTGAGAGCTTTGACGCTCGCCGTTCGGCCCCAGGACCTCCGATAGGCTTGGAAGAGGTCTCGCCTGAAAGCTGGATTGCCACCGATCGTTTGTTTCAAATCTTAGCCCACTAGCTCAAAAGGAAGCGCTAAAAAGTCCTGCCAAAATCACATCGGTCGTCATGTTACAATTTAGTCAAAGGCCTACTACTGGAGCAAAACCGAGTGCTTTGACGCTCGCCGTTCGGCCCCACAACCTGCGAGAGGCTTGGAAGAGGCCTCCCCTGAAAGCTGGATTCCCACCGATCGTTTGTTTCCAATCTTAGCCCACTAGCTCAAAAGCAAGCACTAAAAAGTCCTGCCAAAATCACATAGGTCGTCATGTTACAATTTAGTCAAAGGTCTACGACTGGAGCGAAACCGAGAGCTTTGACGCTCGCCGTTCGGCGCCACGACCTCCGAGAGGCTTGGAAGAGGCCTCCCCTGAAAGCTGGATTCCCACCGATCGTTTGTTTCAAATCTTAGCCCACTAGCTCAAAACCAAGCGCTGAAAAGTCCTACCAAAAATCACATAGGTCGTCATGTTACAATTAGTCAAAGGTCTACGACTGGAGCGAAACCGAGTGCTTTGACGCTCGCCGTTCGGCCCCACAACCTCCGAGAGGCTTGAAAGAGGCCCTCCCCTGAAAGCTGTAATCCCACCGATCGTTTGTTTCAAATCTTAGCCACTAGCTCAAAAGTAAGCACTAAAAGTCCTGCCAAAATCACATAGGTCCGTCATGTTACAATTTAGTCAAAGGCCTACTACTGGAGCGAAACCGAGTGCTTTGACGCTCGCCGTTCGGCCCCACAACCTCCGAGAGGCTTGGAAGAGGCCTCCCCTGAAAGCTGGATTCCCACCGATCGTTTGTTTCAAATCTTAGCCCACTAGCTCAAAAGGAAGCGCTAAAAAGTCCTGCCATAATCACAAAGGTCGTCATGTTACAATTTAGTCAAAGGCCGACTACTGGAGACGAAACTGAGAGCTTTGACGATCGCCGTTTGGCCCCACAACCTCCGAGAGGCTTGGAAGAGGCCTCCCCTGAAAGCTGGATTCCCACCGATCGTTTGTTTCAAATCTTAGCCCACTAGCTCAAAAGCAAGCGCTAAAAAGTCCTGCCAAAATCACATCGGTCGTCATGTTACAATTTAGTCAAAGGCCTACTACTGGAGCGAAACCGAGTGCTTTGACGCTCGCCGTTCGGCCCCCACGACCCTCCGATAGGCTTGGAAGAGGCCCTCCCCTGAAAGCTGGATTCCCACCGATTATTTGTTTCAAATCTTAGCCCACTAGCTCAAAAGAAGCGCTAAAAAGTCCTGCCAAAATCACAAAGGTCGTCATGTTACAATTTAGTCAAAGGCCGACTACTGGAGACGAAACTGAGAGCTTTGACGATCGCCGTTTGGCCCCACAACCTCCGAGAGGCTTGGAAGAGGCCTCCCCTGAAAGCTGGAATCCCACCGATCGTTTGTTTCAAATCTTAGCCCACTAGCTCAAAAGCAAGCGCTAAAAAGTCCTGCCAAAATCACAAAGGTCGTCATGTTACAATTTAGTCAAAGGCCGACTACTGGAGACGAAACCGAGAGCTTTGACGATCGCCGTTCCGCGCCACGACCTCCGAGAGGCTTGGAAGAGGCCTCCCCTGAAAGCTGGATTCCCACTGATCGTTTGTTTCAGATCTTAGCCCACTAGCTCAAAAGTAAGTGCTAAGAAGTCCTGCCAAAATCACATAGGTCGTCATGTTACAATTTAGTCAAAGGCCTACTACTGGAGCGAAACAGAGAGCTTTGACGGTCGCCGTTCGGCCCCACGACCTCCGAGACTCTTTGAAGAGGCCTCCCCTGAAAGCTGGATTCCCACCGATCGTTTGTTTCAAATCTTAGCCCACTAGCTCAAAAGCAAGCGCTAAAAAGTCCTACCAAATTCACATAGGTCGTCATGTTACAATTTAGTCAAAGGTCTACGACTGGAGCGAAACCGAGTGCTTTGACGATCGCCGTTCAGCCCCACGACCTCCGAGAGGCTTGGAAGAGGCCTCCCCTGAAAGCTGGATTCCCACCCATCGTTTGTTTCAAATCTTAGCCCACTAGCTCAAAAGTAAGTGCTAAGAAGTCCTGCCAAAATCACATAGGTCGTCATGTTACAATTTAGTCAAAGGCCTACTACTGGAGCGAAACAGAGAGCTTTGACGGCTCGCCGTTCGGCCCCACGACCTCCGAGACTCTTTGAAGAGGCCTCCCCTGAAAGCTGGATTCCCACCGATCGTTTGTTTCAAATCTTAGCCCACTAGCTCAAAAGCAAGCGCTAAAAAGTCCTACCAAATTCACATAGGTCGTCATGTTACAATTTAGTCAAAGGTCTACGACTGGAGCGAAACCGAGTGCTTTGACGATCGCCGTTCGGCCCCACGACCTCCGAGAGGCTTGGAAGAGGCCTCCCCTGAAAGCTGGATTCCCACCCATCGTTTGTTTCAAATCTTAGCCCACTAGCTCAAAAGGAAGCGCTAAAAAGTCCTGCCAAAATCATATCGGTCGTCATGTTACAATTTAGTCAAAGGTCTACGACTGGAGCGAAACCGAGAGCTTTGACGCTCGCCGTTCGGCGCCACAACCTCCGAGAGGCTTGGAAGAGGCTTCCCCTGAAAGCTGGATTCCCACTGATCGTTTTTTTCAAATCTTAGCCCACTAGCTCAAAAGTAAGTGCTAAGAAGTCGTGCCAAAATCACATAGGTCGTCATGTTACAATTTAGTCAAAGGCCTACTACTGGAGCGAAACAGAGAGCTTTGACGCTCGCCGTTCGGCCCCACGACCTCCGAGACTCTTTGAAGAGGCCTCCCCTGAAAGCTGGATTCCCACCGATCGTTTGTTTCAAATCTTAGCCCACTAGCTCAAAAGCAAGCGCTAAAAAGTCCTACCAAAATCACATAGGTCGTCATGTTACAATTTAGTCAAAGGTCTACGACTGGAGCGAAACCGAGTGCTTTGACGCTCGCCGTTCGGCCCCACAACCTCCGAGAGGCTTGGAAGAGGCCTCCCCTAAAGCTGGAATCCCACCGATCGTTTGTTTCAAATCTTAGCCCACTAGCTCAAAAGCAAGCACTAAAAAGTCCTGCCAAAATCACATAGGTCGTCATGTTACAATTTAGTCAAAGGTCTACGACTGGAGCGAAACCGAGAGCTTTGACGCTCGCCGTTCGGCGCCACGACCTCCGAGAGGCTTGGAAGAGGCCTCCCCTGAAAGCTGGATTCCCACTGATCGTTTGTTTCAAATCTTAGCCCACTAGCTCAAAAGTAAGTGCTAAGAAGTCCTGCCAAAATCACATAGGTCGTCATGTTACAATTTAGTCAAAGGCCTACTACTGGAGCGAAACAGAGAGCTTTGACGCTCGCCGTTCGGCCCCACGACCTCCGATAGGCTTGGAAGAGGTCCTCCCCTGAAAGCTGGATTCCCACCGATCGTTTGTTTCAAATCTTAGCCCACTAGCTCAAAAGGAAGCGCTAAAAAGTCCTGCCAAAATCACATCGGTCGTCATGTTACAATTTAGTCAAAGGCCTACTACTCGAGCAAAAAAGAGTGCTTTGACGCTCGCCGTTCGGCCCCACAACCTCCGAGTGGCTTGGAAGAGGCCTCCCCTGAAAGCTGGATTCCCACCGATCGTTTGTTTCAAATCTTAGCCCACTAGCTCAAAAGCAAGCGCTAAAAATTCCTGCCAAAATCACAAAGGTCGTCATGTTACAATTTAGTCAAAGGCCTACTACTGGAGCGAAACAGAGAGCTTTGACGCTCGCCGTTCGGCCCCACGACCTCCGATAGGCTTGGAAGAGGTCTCCCCTGAAAGCTGGATTCCCACCGATCGTTTGTTTCAAATCTTAGCCCACTAGCTCAAAAGGAAGCGCTAAAAACTCCTGCCAAAATCACAAAGGTCGTCATGTTACAATTTAGTCAAAGGCCTACTACTGGAGCAAAACCGAGTGCTTTGACGCTCGCCGTTCGGCCCCACAACCTCCGAGAGGCTTGGAAGAGGCCTCCCCTGAAAGCTGGATTCCCACCGATAGTTTGTTTAAAATCTTAGCCCACTAGCTCAAAAGTAAGCGCTAAAAAGTCCTGCCAAAATCACAAAGGTCGTCATGTTACAATTTAGTCAAAGGCCGACTACTGGAGACGAAACCGAGAGCTTTGACGCTCGCCGTTCGGCCCCACAACCTCCGATAGGCTTGGAAGAGGCCTCCCCTGAAAGCTGGATTCCCACCGATCGTTTGTTTCAAATCTTAGCCCACTAGCTCAAAAGCAAGCGCTAAAAGGTCCTGCCAAAATCACATCGGTATTCATGTTACAATTTAGTCAAAGGCCTACTACTGGAGCGAAACCGAGAGCTTTGACGCTCGCCGTTCGGCCCCACGACCTCCGATAGGCTTGGAAGAGGCCTCCCCTGAAAGCTGGATTCCCACTGATCGTTTGTTTCAAATCTTAACCCACTAGCTCAAAAGTAAGTGCTAAGAAGTCCTGCCAAAATCACATAGGTCGTCATGTTACAATTTAGTCAAAGGCCTACTACTGGAGCGAAACAGAGAGCTTTGACGCTCGCCGTTCGGCCCCACGACCTCCGATAGGCTTGGAAGAGGTCTCCCCTGAAAGCTGGATTCCCACCGATCGTTTGTTTCAAATCTTAGCCCACTAGCTCAAAAGGAAGCGCTAAAAAGTCCTGCCAAAATCACATCGGTCGTCATGTTACAATTTAGTCAAAGGCCTACTACTGGAGCAAAAAAGAGTGCTTTGACGCTCGCCGTTCGGCCCCACAACCTCCGAGTGGCTTGGAAGAGGCCTCCCCTGAAAGCTGGATTCCCACCGATTGTTTGTTTCAAATCTTAGCCCACTAGCTCAAAAGGAAGCGCTAAAAAGTCCTGCCAAAATCACAAAGGTCGTCATGTTACAATTTAGTCAAAGGCCGACTACTGGAGACGAAACTGAGAGCTTTGACGATCGCCGTTCGGCCCCACGACCTCGGAGTGGCTTGGAATAGGACTCCCCTGAAAGCTGGATTCCCACCGATCGTTTGTTTCAAATCTTAGCCCACTAGCTCAAAAGGAAGCGCTAAAAAGTCCTGCCAAAATCACAAAGGTCGTCATGTTACAATTTAGTCAAAGGCCTACTACTGGAGCGAAACCGAGAGCTTTGACGCTCGTCGTTCGGCCCCACGACCTCCGATAGGCTTGGAAGAGGCCTTCCCTGAAAGCTGGATTCCCACCGATCGTTTGTTTCAAATCTTAGCCCACTAGCTCAAAAGCAAGCGCTAAAAAGTCCTGCCAAAATCACATCTGTCGTCATGTTACAATTTAGTCAAAGGCCTACTACTGGAGCAAAACCGAGTGCTTTGACGCTCGCCGTTCGGCCCCACAACCTCCGAGAGGCTTGGAAGAGGCCTCCCCTGAAAGCTGGATTCCCACCGATAGTTTGTTTAAAATCTTAGCCCACTAGCTCAAAAGGAAGCGCTAAAAAGTCCTGCCAAAATCACAAAGGTCGTCATGTTACAATTTAGTCAAAGGCCGACTACTGGAGACGAAACTGAGAGCTTTGACGATCGCCGTTTGGCCCCACAACCTCCGAGAGGCTTGGAAGAGGCCTCCCCTGAAAGCTGGATTCCCACCGATCGTTTGTTTCAAATCTTAGCCCACTAGCTCAAAAGCAAGCGCTAAAAAGTCCTGCCAAAATAACATCGGTCGTCATGTTACAATTTAGTCAAAGGCCTACTACTGGAGCAAAACCGAGTGCTTTGACGCTCGCCGTTCGGCCCCACAACCTCCGAAAGGCTTGGAAGAGGGCTCCCCTGAAAGCTGGATTCCCACCGATCGTTTGATTCAAATCTTAGCCCACTAGCTCAAAAGGAAGCGCTAAAAAGTCCTGCCAAAATCGCAAAGGTCGTCATGTTACAATTTAGTCAAAGGCCGACTACTGGAGACGAAACCGAGAGCTTTGACGCTCGCCGTTCGGCCCCACAACCTCCGATAGGCTTGGAAGAGGCCTCCCCTGAAAGCTGGATTCCCACCGATCGTTTGTTTCAAATCTTAGCCCACTAGCTCAAAAGCAAGCGCTAAAAGGTCCTGCCAAAATCACATCGGTCGTCATGTTACAATTTAGTCAAAGGCCTACTACTGGAGCGAAACCGAGAGCTTTGACGCTCGCCGTTCGGCCCCACGACCTCCGAGAGGCTTGGAAGAGGCCTCCCCTGAAAGCTGGATTCCCACCGATCGTTTTTTTCAAATCTTAGCCCACTAGCTCAAAAGTAAGCGCTAAAAAGTCCTGCCAAAATCACATAGGTCGTCATGTTACAATTTAGTCAATAAAGGCCTACTACTGGAGCGAAACCGAGAGCTTTGACGCTCGCCGTTTGGCCCCACGACCTCCGAGAGGCTTGGAAGAGGCCTCCCCTGAAAGCTGGATTCCCACCGATCGTTTGTTTCAAATCTTAGCCCACTAGCTCAAAAGCAAGCGCTAAAAAGTCCTACCAAATTCACATAGGTCGTCATGTTACAATTTAGTCAAAGGTCTACGACTGGAGCGAAACCGAGTGCTTTGATGCTCGCCGTTCGGCCCCACAACCTCCGAGAGGATTGGAAGAGGCCTCCCCTGAAAGCTGGATTCCCACCGATCGTTTGATTCAAATCTTAGCCCACTAGCTCAAAAGGAAGCGCTAAAAAGTCCTGCCAAAATCACATAGGTCGTCATGTTACAATTTTGTCAAAGGCCTACTACTGGAGCGAAACCGAGAGCTTTGACGATCGCCGTTCGGCCCCACGACCTCCGAGAGGCTTGGAAGAGGCCTCCCCTGAAAGCTGGATTCCCACCCATCGTTTGTTTCAAATCTTAGCCCACTAGCTCAAAAGGAAGCGCTAAAAAGTCCTGCCAAAATCATATCGGTCGTCATGTTACAATTTAGTCAAAGGCCTACTACTGGAGCGAAACCGAGAGCTTTGACGCTCGCCGTTCGGCCCCACAACCTCCGAGAGGCTTGGAAGAGGCCTCCCCTGAAAGCTGGAATCCCACCGATCGTTTGATTCAAATCTTAGCCCACTAGCTCAAAAGGAAGCGCTAAAAAGTCCTGCCAAAATCACATAGGTCGTCATGTTACAATTTTGTCAAAGGCCTACTACTGGAGCGAAACCGAGAGCTTTGACGATCGCCGTTCGGCCCCACGACCTCCGAGAGGCTTGGAAGAGGCCTCCCCTGAAAGCTGGATTCCCACCGATCGTTTTTTTCAAATCTTAGCCCACTAGCTCAAAAGTAAGCGCTAAAAAGTCCTGCCAAAATCACATAGGTCGTCATGTTACAATTTAGTCAATAAAGGCCTACTACTGGAGCGAAACCGAGAGCTTTGACGCTCGCCGTTTGGCCCCACGACCTCCGAGAGGCTTGGAAGAGGCCTCCCCTGAAAGCTGGATTCCCACCGATCGTTTGTTTCAAATCTTAGCCCACTAGCTCAAAAGCAAGCGCTAAAAAGTCCTGCCAAAATCACAAAGGTCGTCATGTTACAATTTAGTCAAAGGCTTACTACTGGAGCAAAACAGAGTGCTTTGACGCTCGCCGTTCGGCCCCACAACCTCCGAGAGGCTTGGAAGAGGCCTCCCCTGAAAGCTGGATTCCCACCGATCGTTTGTTTAAAATCTTAGCCCACTAGCTCAAAAGGAAGCGCTAAAAAGTCCTGCCAAAATCACAAAGGTCGTCATGTTACAATTTAGTCAAAGGCCGACTACTGGAGACGAAACTGAGAGCTTTGACGATCGCCGTTTGGCCCCACAACCTCCGAGAGGCTTGGAAGAGGCCTACCCTGAAAGCTGGAATCCCACCGATCGTTTGTTTCAAATCTTAGCCCACTAGCTCAAAAGCAAGCGCTAAAAAGTCCTGCCAAAATCACAAAGGTCGTCATGTTACAATTTAGTCAAAGGCCGACTACTGGAGACGAAACCGAGAGCTTTGACGATTGCCGTTCCGCGCCACGACCTCCGAGAGGCTTGGAAGAGGCCTCCCCTGAAAGCTGGATTCCCACTGATCGTTTGTTTCAAATCTTAGCCCACTAGCTCAAAAGTAAGTGCTAAGAAGTCCTGCCAAAATCACATAGGTCGTCATGTTACAATTTAGTCAAAGGCCTACTACTGGAGCGAAACAGAGAGCTTTGACGCTCGCCGTTCGGCCCCACGACCTCCGAGACTCTTTGAAGAGGCCTCCCCTGAAAGCTGGATTCCCACCGATCGTTTGTTTCAAATCTTAGCCCACTAGCTCAAAAGCAAGCGCTAAAAAGTCCTACCAAATTCACATAGGTCGTCATGTTACAATTTAGTCAAAGGTCTACGACTGGAGCGAAACCGAGAGCTTTGACGATCGCCGTTCGGCCCCACGACCTCCGAGAGGCTTGGAAGAGGCCTCCCCTGAAAGCTGGATTCCCACCCATCGTTTGTTTCAAATCTTAGCCCACTAGCTCAAAAGGAAGCGCTAAAAAGTCCTGCCAAAATCATATTGGTCGTCATGTTACAATTTAGTCAAAGGCCTACTACTGGAGCGAAACCGAGAGCTTTGACGCTCGCCGTTTGGCCCCACGACCTCCGAGAGGCTTGGAAGTGGCCTCTCCTGAAAGCTGGATTCCCACCGATCGTTTGTTTCAAATCAGAATCAGAATCAGAATCAGAATCATCTTTATTTGCCAAGTATGTCCAAAACACACAAGGAATTTGTCTCCGGTAGTTGGAGCCGCTCTAGTACAACAGACAGTCAATTTACAGAACACTTTGGAGACATAAAGACATTAACAGAAAACAACAACAAACAACAATTGTGCAAAAAGATGCAGAGTCCTCAGTTCGAATGGCTAATATCGCAATAGTCCGGTGCAATGACCATTGTGCAAAGGGCACTGAGACTTTAAGGAGTGTATGCGGTTTAAAGTGACGAGTACTGCGATAATCTGGGACAATGGTTGTGCAAATGTTACAGATACTCCTCAATCAGTGTGCAAATGGAGCAGATACTACTCTGGCATGAGTGGCCACTATATGCAAATAGTGCAGCACGGCGAGACAACTACAGTGAGTGCACGAGTAATACATAATACAGAAATGTGACAACGAACTCAAGTCAAAAAATTGCCAGCTTGTTGTACTGGAATTGTAAGTTAGCTGTTCAAGAAGTTGATTGCAAGAGGGAAGAAGCTGTTGGAATGTCTACTAGTTCTAGTTTGCATTGATCGGTAGCGCCTACCTGAGGGAAGGAGCTGGAAGAGCTGGTGACCAGGGTGGGGAGGGTCCGAGAGGATTTTGCACGCCCTTGTCTTAGTTCTGGCAGCGTGCAAGTCCTCAAGGGTGGGTAGGGGGGTACCGACAATCCTTTCAGCAGTTTTGATTGTCCGTTGCAGTCGGAGTTTGTCCTTTTTTGTAGCAGCACCAAACCAGACTGTGATGGAAGAACACAGGACTGATTCGATGACCGCTGTGTAGAACTGTCTCAGCAGCTCCGGTGGCAGGCCATGCTTTCTCAGAAGCCGCAGGAAGTAGATCCTCTGCTGGGCCTTTTTGAGGACGGAGTTGATGTTGGTCGCCCACTTCAGGTCCTGGGAGATTGTAATTCCCAGGAACTTGAAGGTCTCGACGGTTGACACAAGGCAGCTGGACAGCGTGAGGGGCAGTTGTGGCAAAGGATGCCTCCTGAAGTCCACGATCATCTCTACAGTCTTGAGCGTGTTCAGCTCCAGGTTGTGTCGGCCGCACCACAGCTCCAGCCGCTCCGCTTCCTGTCGATATGCAGACTCGTCACCGTCCTTGATGAGGCCGATGACAGTGGTGTCATCTGCAAACTTCAGGAGTTTGACAGTCGGGTTCGCTGAGGTGCAGTCGTTCGTGTAGAGAGAGAAGAGCAGCGGAGAGAGGACACAACCTTGGGGCGCCCCAGTGCTGATGCTGCGTGTGGATGAGGTGGCCTCCCCCAGCCTGACCTGCTGTGTCCTGCCCGTCAGAAAGCTGGTAATCCACTGGCAGATGGCAGGTGAGACGCTGAGCTGGAGAAGCTTGGATGAAAGGAGTTCAGGGATGATGGTGTTGAACGCTGAGCTGAAGTCCACGAACAGGATCCTCGCGTAGGTCCCTGCACTGTCGAGGTGTTCTAGGATGAAGTGCAGTCCCATGTTGACTGCATCATCCGCAGATCTGTTCGCTTGGTAGGCAAACTGCAGGGGGTCCAGCAGGGGACCTGTGACACTCTTGAGGTGGTCCAGCACAAGACGTTCAAAGGACTTCATGACCACAGATGTCAAAGCGACAGGCCTGTAGTCATTCAGACCCGAGATTGCAGGTTTCTTGGGGACTGGGATGATGGTGGAGCGTTTGAAGCAGGATGGAACTTCGCACATTTCCAGTGATCTGTTGAAGAGCTGAGTGAAGACTGGCGCGAGCTGGTCCGCGCAGACTTTGAGGCAGGATGGAGACACGTGGTCCGGGCCTGCCGCTTTGTTAATCTTTTGTTGTTTGAAGATGCGTCTCACATCCTGTTCATGGATGGTTAACGCAGAGGTCAGGGGTGTGATTGTGGTCGCGGGTGCGGCCGGATTGGTGTGTGGTGTGAAACTGTCCTTTTCAAATCTGCAGTAGAAGGTATTCAAGTCGTTGGCTAGTGTGCTATTGTTCTCAGCTTGGGGGGATCGTCGCTTGTAATTAGTCAGCGACTGGAATGCATGCCAGACTGATTTAGAGTCGTTTGCGCTAAACTGTTTTTCCAACTTTGCTGTATAGATCCTCTTTGCAATGTTAATTTCTTTGGTCAGCTGGTTTCTAGCTCGATTATACAGGGCCCTGTCCCCGCTCTGATATGCGTCCTCCTTAGCCCACTAGCTAAAAAGCAAGCGCTAAAAAGTCCTGCCAAAATCACATCGGTCGTCATGTTACAATTTAGTCAAAGGCCTACTACTGGAGCGAAACCGAGTGCTTTGACGCTCGCCGTTCGGCCCCACAACCTCCGAGAGGCTTGGAAGAGGCCTCCCCTGAAAGCTGGATTCCCACCGATCGTTTGTTTCAAATCTTAGCCCACTAGCTCAAAAGCAAGCGCTAAAAAGTCCTGCCAAAATCACATAGGTCGTCATGTTACAATTTAGTCAAAGGCCGACTACTGGAGACGAAACTGAGAGCTTTGACGATCGCCGTTTGGCCCCACAACCTCCGAGAGGCTTGGAAGAGGCCTCCCCTGAAAGCTGGATTCCCACCGATCGTTTGTTTCAAATCTTAGCCCACTAGCTCAAAAGCAAGCGCTAAAAAGTCCTGCCAAAATCACATCGGTCGTCATGTTACAATTTAGTCAAAGGCCTACTACTGGAGCGAAACCGAGTGCTTTGACGCTCGCCGTTCGGCCCCACAACCTCCGAGAGGCTTGGAAGAGGCCTCCCCTGAAAGCTGGATTCCCACCGATCGTTTGTTTCAAATCTTAGCCCACTAGCTCAAAAGTAAGCGCTAAAAAGTCCTGCCAAAATCACATAGGTCGTCATGTTACAATTTAGTCAAAGGCCTACTACTGGAGCGAAACCGAGTGCTTTGACGCTCGCCGTTCGGCCCCACAACCTCCGAGAGGCTTGGAAGAGGCCTCCCCTGAAAGCTGGATTCCCACCGATCGTTTTTTTCAAATCTTAGCCCACTAGCTCAAAAGTAAGCGCTAAAAAGTCCTGCCAAAATCACATAGGTCGTCATGTTACAATTTAGTCAAAGGCCTACTACTGGAGCGAAACCGAGAGCTTTGACGCTCGCCGTTCGGCCCCACGACCTCCGAGAGGCTTGGAAGAGGCCTCCCCTGAAAGCTGGATTCCCACCGATCGTTTGTTTCAAATCTTAGCCCACTAGCTCAAAAGCAAGCGCTAAAAAGTCCTGCCAAAATCACAAAGGTCGTCATGTTACAATTTAGTCAAAGGCCTACTACTGGAGCGAAACCGAGAGCTTTGACGCTCGCCGTTCGGCCCCACGACCTCCGAGAGGCTTGGAAGAGGCCTCCCCTGAAAGCTGGATTCCCACCGATCGTTTGTTTCAAATCTTAGCCCACTAGCTCAAAAGTAAGCGCTAAAAAGTCCTGCCAAAATCACATAGGTCGTCATGTTACAATTTAGTCAAAGGCCTACTACTGGAGCGAAACCGAGAGCTTTGACGCTCGCCGTTCGGCCCCACGACCTCCGAGAGGCTTGGAAGAGGCCTCCCCTGAAAGCTGGATTCCCACCGATCGTTTGTTTCAAATCTTAGCCCACTAGCTCAAAAGGAAGCGCTAAAAAGTCCTGCCAAAATCACATAGGTCGTCATGTTACAATTTAGTCAAAGGCCTACTACTGGAGCGAAACCGAGAGCTTTGACGCTCGCCGTTCGGCCCCACGACCTCCGAGAGGCTTGGAAGAGGCCTCCCCTGAAAGCTGGATTCCCACCGATCGTTTGTTTCAAATCTTAGCCCACTAGCTCAAAAGCAAGCGCTAAAAAGTCCTGCCAAAATCACATAGGTCGTCATGTTACAATTTAGTCAAAGGCCTACTACTGGAGCGAAACCGAGAGCTTTGACGCTCGCCGTTCGGCGCCACGACCTCCGAGAGGCTTGGAAGAGGCCTCCCCTGAAAGCTGGATTCCCACTGATCGTTTGTTTCAAATCTTAGCCCACTAGCTCAAAAGTAAGTGCTAAGAAGTCCTGCCAAAATCACATCGGTCGTCATGTTACAATTTAGTCAAAGGCATACTACTGGAGCAAAACCGAGAGCTTTGACACTCGCCGTTCGGCCCCACGACCTCCGAGAGGCTTGGAAGAGGCCTCCCCTGAAAGGTGGCTTCCCACCGATCGTTTGTTTCAAATCTTAGCCCACTAGCTCAAAAGCAAGCGCTAAAAAGTCCTACCAAATTCACATAGGTCGTCATGTTACAATTTAGTCAAAGGTCTACGACTGGAGCGAAACCGAGTGCTTTGACGCTCGCCGTTCGGCCCCACAACCTCCGAGAGGCTTGGAAGAGGCCTCCCCTGAAAGCTGGATTCCCACCGATCGTTTGTTTCAAATCTTAGCCCACTAGCTCAAAAGCAAGCGCTAAAAAGTCCTGCCAAAATCACATCGGTCGTCATGTTACAATTTAGTCAATAAAGGCCTACTACTGGAGCGAAACCGAGAGCTTTGACGCTCGCCGTTCGGCCCCACGACCTCCGAGAGGCTTGGAAGAGGCCTCCCCTGAAAGCTGGATTCCCACCGATCGTTTGTTTCAAATCTTAGCCCACTAGCTCAAAAGCAAGCGCTAAAAAGTCCTGCCAAAATCACAAAGGTCGTCATGTTACAATTTAGTCAAAGGCCGACTACTGGAGACGAAACTGAGAGCTTTGACGATCGCCGTTCGGCCCCACGACCTCCGAGAGGCTTGGAAGAGGCCTCCCCTGAAAGCTGGATTCCCACCGATCGTTTGTTTCAAATCTTAGCCCACTAGCTCAAAAGGAAGCGCTAAAAAGTCCTGCCAAAATCACATAGGTCGTCATGTTACAATTTAGTCAAAGGCCTACTACTGGAGCGAAACCGAGAGCTTTGACGCTCGCCGTTCGGCCCCACGACCTCCGAGAGGCTTGGAAGAGGCCTCCCCTGAAAGCTGGATTCCCACCGATCGTTTGTTTCAAATCTTAGCCCACTAGCTCAAAAGCAAGCGCTAAAAAGTCCTGCCAAAATCACATCGGTCGTCATGTTACAATTTAGTCAAAGGCCTACTACTGGAGCGAAACCGAGTGCTTTGACGCTCGCCGTTCGGCCCCACAACCTCCGAGAGGCTTGGAAGAGGCCTCCCCTGAAAGCTGGATTCCCACCGATCGTTTGTTTCAAATCTTAGCCCACTAGCTCAAAAGCAAGCGCTAAAAAGTCCTACCAAAATCACATAGGTCGTCATGTTACAATTTAGTCAAAGGCCTACTACTGGAGCGAAACCGAGAGCTTTGACGCTCGCCGTTCGGCCCCACGACCTCCGAGAGGCTTGGAAGAGGCCTCCCCTGAAAGCTGGATTCCCACCGATCGTTTGTTTCAAATCTTAGCCCACTAGCTCAAAAGCAAGCGCTAAAAAGTCCTGCCAAAATCACATAGGTCGTCATGTTACAATTTAGTCAAAGGCCTACTACTGGAGCGAAACCGAGAGCTTTGACGCTCGCCGTTCGGCCCCACGACCTCCGAGAGGCTTGGAAGAGGCCTCCCCTGAAAGCTGGATTCCCACCGATCGTTTGTTTCAAATCTTAGCCCACTAGCTCAAAAGGAAGCGCTAAAAAGTCCTGCCAAAATCACATAGGTCGTCATGTTACAATTTAGTCAAAGGCCTACTACTGGAGCGAAACCGAGAGCTTTGACGCTCGCCGTTCGGCCCCACGACCTCCGAGAGGCTTGGAAGAGGCCTCCCCTGAAAGCTGGATTCCCACCGATCGTTTGTTTCAAATCTTAGCCCACTAGCTCAAAAGCAAGCGCTAAAAAGTCCTGCCAAAATCACATAGGTCGTCATGTTACAATTTAGTCAAAGGCCTACTACTGGAGCGAAACCGAGTGCTTTGACGCTCGCCGTTCGGCCCCACGACCTCCGAGAGGCTTGGAAGAGGCCTCCCCTGAAAGCTGGATTCCCACCGATCGTTTGTTTCAAATCTTAGCCCACTAGCTCAAAAGCAAGCGCTAAAAAGTCCTGCCAAAATCACATAGGTCGTCATGTTACAATTTAGTCAAAGGCCTACTACTGGAGCGAAACCGAGAGCTTTGACGCTCGCCGTTCGGCCCCACGACCTCCGAGAGGCTTGGAAGAGGCCTCCCCTGAAAGCTGGATTCCCACCGATCGTTTGTTTCAAATCTTAGCCCACTAGCTCAAAAGCAAGCGCTAAAAAGTCCTGCCAAAATCACATAGGTCGTCATGTTACAATTTAGTCAAAGGCCTACTACTGGAGCGAAACCGAGAGCTTTGACGCTCGCCGTTCGGCCCCACGACCTCCGAGAGGCTTGGAAGAGGCCTCCCCTGAAAGCTGGATTCCCACCGATCGTTTGTTTCAAATCTTAGCCCACTAGCTCAAAAGGAAGCGCTAAAAAGTCCTGCCAAAATCACATAGGTCGTCATGTTACAATTTAGTCAAAGGCCTACTACTGGAGACGAAACCGAGAGCTTTGACGCTCGCCGTTCGGCCCCACGACCTCCGAGAGGCTTGGAAGAGGCCTCCCCTGAAAGCTGGATTCCCACCGATCGTTTGTTTCAAATCTTAGCCCACTAGCTCAAAAGCAAGCGCTAAAAAGTCCTGCCAAAATCACATAGGTCGTCATGTTACAATTTAGTCAAAGGCCTACTACTGGAGCGAAACCGAGAGCTTTGACGCTCGCCGTTCGGCCCCACGACCTCCGAGAGGCTTGGAAGAGGCCTCCCCTGAAAGCTGGATTCCCACCGATCGTTTGTTTCAAATCTTAGCCCACTAGCTCAAAAGGAAGCGCTAAAAAGTCCTGCCAAAATCACATAGGTCGTCATGTTACAATTTAGTCAAAGGCCTACTACTGGAGCGAAACCGAGAGCTTTGACGCTCGCCGTTCGGCCCCACGACCTCCGAGAGGCTTGGAAGAGGCCTCCCCTGAAAGCTGGATTCCCACCGATCGTTTGTTTCAAATCTTAGCCCACTAGCTCAAAAGCAAGCGCTAAAAAGTCCTGCCAAAATCACATAGGTCGTCATGTTACAATTTAGTCAAAGGCCTACTACTGGAGCGAAACCGAGTGCTTTGACGCTCGCCGTTCGGCCCCACGACCTCCGAGAGGCTTGGAAGAGGCCTCCCCTGAAAGCTGGATTCCCACCGATCGTTTGTTTCAAATCTTAGCCCACTAGCTCAAAAGCAAGCGCTAAAAAGTCCTGCCAAAATCACATAGGTCGTCATGTTACAATTTAGTCAAAGGCCTACTACTGGAGCGAAACCGAGAGCTTTGACGCTCGCCGTTCGGCCCCACGACCTCCGAGAGGCTTGGAAGAGGCCTCCCCTGAAAGCTGGATTCCCACCGATCGTTTGTTTCAAATCTTAGCCCACTAGCTCAAAAGCAAGCGCTAAAAAGTCCTGCCAAAATCACATAGGTCGTCATGTTACAATTTAGTCAAAGGCCTACTACTGGAGCGAAACCGAGAGCTTTGACGCTCGCCGTTCGGCCCCACGACCTCCGAGAGGCTTGGAAGAGGCCTCCCCTGAAAGCTGGATTCCCACCGATCGTTTGTTTCAAATCTTAGCCCACTAGCTCAAAAGTAAGTGCTAAGAAGTCCTGCCAAAATCACATAGGTCGTCATGTTACAATTTAGTCAAAGGCCTACTACTGGAGCGAAACAGAGAGCTTTGACGCTCGCCGTTCGGCCCCACGACCTCCGAGAGGCTTGGAAGAGGCCTCCCCTGAAAGCTGGATTCCCACCGATCGTTTGTTTCAAATCTTAGCCCACTAGCTCAAAAGCAAGCGCTAAAAAGTCCTACCAAAATCACATAGGTCGTCATGTTACAATTTAGTCAAAGGTCTACGACTGGAGCGAAACCGAGAGCTTTGACGCTCGCCGTTCGGCCCCACGACCTCCGAGAGGCTTGGAAGAGGCCTCCCCTGAAAGCTGGATTCCCACCGATCGTTTGTTTCAAATCTTAGCCCACTAGCTCAAAAGCAAGCGCTAAAAAGTCCTGCCAAAATCACATAGGTCGTCATGTTACAATTTAGTCAAAGGCCTACTACTGGAGCGAAACCGAGAGCTTTGACGCTCGCCGTTCGGCCCCACGACCTCCGAGAGGCTTGGAAGAGGCCTCCCCTGAAAGCTGGATTCCCACCGATCGTTTGTTTCAAATCTTAGCCCACTAGCTCAAAAGCAAGCGCTAAAAAGTCCTGCCAAAATCACAAAGGTCGTCATGTTACAATTTAGTCAAAGGCCTACTACTGGAGCGAAACCGAGAGCTTTGACGCTCGCCGTTCGGCCCCACGACCTCCGAGAGGCTTGGAAGAGGCCTCCCCTGAAAGCTGGATTCCCACCGATCGTTTGTTTCAAATCTTAGCCCACTAGCTCAAAAGAAGCGCTAAAAAGTCCTGCCAAAATCACATAGGTCGTCATGTTACAATTTAGTCAAAGGCCTACTACTGGAGCGAAACCGAGAGCTTTGACGCTCGCCGTTCGGCCCCACGACCTCCGAGAGGCTTGGAAGAGGCCTCCCCTGAAAGCTGGATTCCCACCGATCGTTTGTTTCAAATCTTAGCCCACTAGCTCAAAAGCAAGCGCTAAAAAGTCCTGCCAAAATCACATAGGTCGTCATGTTACAATTTAGTCAAAGGCCTACTACTGGAGCGAAACCGAGAGCTTTGACGCTCGCCGTTCGGCCCCACGACCTCCGAGAGGCTTGGAAGAGGCCTCCCCTGAAAGCTGGATTCCCACCGATCGTTTGTTTCAAATCTTAGCCCACTAGCTCAAAAGCAAGCGCTAAAAGTCCTGCCAAAATCACATAGGTCGTCATGTTACAATTTAGTCAAAGGCCTACTACTGGAGCGAAACCGAGAGCTTTGACGCTCGCCGTTCGGCCCCACGACCTCCGAGAGGCTTGGAAGAGGCCTCCCCTGAAAGCTGGATTCCCACCGATCGTTTGTTTCAAATCTTAGCCCACTAGCTCAAAAGCAAGCGCTAAAAAGTCCTGCCAAAATCACATAGGTCGTCATGTTACAATTTAGTCAAAGGTCTACTACTGGAGCGAAACCGAGAGCTTTGACGCTCGCCGTTCGGCCCCACGACCTCCGAGAGGCTTGGAAGAGGCCTCCCCTGAAAGCTGGATTCCCACCGATCGTTTGTTTCAAATCTTAGCCCACTAGCTCAAAAGCAAGCGCTAAAAAGTCCTGCCAAAATCACATAGGTCGTCATGTTACAATTTAGTCAAAGGTCTACGACTGGAGCGAAACCGAGAGCTTTGACGCTCGCCGTTCGGCCCCACGACCTCCGAGAGGCTTGGAAGAGGCCTCCCCTGAAAGCTGGATTCCCACCGATCGTTTGTTTCAAATCTTAGCCCACTAGCTCAAAAGCAAGCGCTAAAAAGTCCTGCCAAAATCACATAGGTCGTCATGTTACAATTTAGTCAAAGGCCTACTACTGGAGCAAAACCGAGTGCTTTGACGCTCGCCGTTCGGCCCCACAACCTCCGAGAGGCTTGGAAGAGGCCTCCCCTGAAAGCTGGATTCCCACCGATCGTTTGTTTAAAATCTTAGCCCACTAGCTCAAAAGGAAGCGCTAAAAAGTCCTGCCAAAATCACAAAGGTCGTCATGTTACAATTTAGTCAAAGGCCTACTACTGGAGCGAAACCGAGAGCTTTGACGATCGCCGTTCGGCCCCACGACCTCCGAGAGGCTTGGAAGAGGCCTCCCCTGAAAGCTGGATTCCCACCGATCGTTTGTTTCAAATCTTAGCCCACTAGCTCAAAAGCAAGCGCTAAAAAGTCCTGCCAAAATCACATAGGTCGTCATGTTACAATTTAGTCAAAGGCCTACTACTGGAGCGAAACCGAGAGCTTTGACGCTCGCCGTTCGGCCCCACGACCTCCGAGAGGCTTGGAAGAGGCCTCCCCTGAAAGCTGGATTCCCACCGATCGTTTGTTTCAAATCTTAGCCCACTAGCTCAAAAGCAAGCGCTAAAAAGTCCTGCCAAAATCACATCGGTCGTCATGTTACAATTTAGTCAAAGGCCGACTACTGGAGACGAAACCGAGAGCTTTGACGCTCGCCGTTCGGCCCCACGACCTCCGAGAGGCTTGGAAGAGGCCTCCCCTGAAAGCTGGATTCCCACCGATCGTTTGTTACAAATCTTAGCCCACTAGCTCAAAAGCAAGCGCTAAAAAGTCCTGCCAAAATCACATAGGTCGTCATGTTACAATTTAGTCAAAGGTCTACGACTGGAGCGAAACCGAGTGCTTTGACGCTCGCCGTTCGGCCCCACAACCTCCGAGAGGCTTGGAAGAGGCCTCCCCTGAAAGCTGGATTCCCACCGATCGTTTGTTTCAAATCTTAGCCCACTAGCTCAAAAGCAAGCGCTAAAAAGTCCTGCCAAAATCACATCGGTCGTCATGTTACAATTTAGTCAAAGGCCTACTACTGGAGCGAAACCGAGTGCTTTGACGCTCGCCGTTCGGCCCCACAACCTCCGAGAGGCTTGGAAGAGGCCTCCCCTGAAAGCTGGATTCCCACCGATCGTTTGTTTCAAATCTTAGCCCACTAGCTCAAAAGTAAGCGCTAAAAAGTCCTGCCAAAATCACATAGGTCGTCATGTTACAATTTAGTCAATAAGGCCTACTACTGGAGCGAAACCGAGAGCTTTGACGCTCGCCGTTTGGCCCCACGACCTCCGAGAGGCTTGGAAGAGGCCTCCCCTGAAAGCTGGATTCCCACCGATCGTTTGTTTCAAATCTTAGCCCACTAGCTCAAAAGCAAGCGCTAAAAAGTCCTGCCAAAATCACAAAGGTCGTCATGTTACAATTTAGTCAAAGGCCTACTACTGGAGCGAAACCGAGAGCTTTGACGCTCGCCGTTCGGCCCCACGACCTCCGAGAGGCTTGGAAGAGGCCTCCCCTGAAAGCTGGATTCCCACCGATCGTTTGTTTCAAATCTTAGCCCACTAGCTCAAAAGCAAGCGCTAAAAAGTCCTGCCAAAATCACATAGGTCGTCATGTTACAATTTAGTCAAAGGCCTACTACTGGAGCGAAACAGAGAGCTTTGACGCTCGCCGTTCGGCCCCACGACCTCCGAGACTCTTTGAAGAGGCCTCCCCTGAAAGCTGGATTCCCACCGATCGTTTGTTTCAAATCTTAGCCCACTAGCTCAAAAGCAAGCGCTAAAAAGTCCTACCAAAATCACATAGGTCGTCATGTTACAATTTAGTCAAAGGTCTACGACTGGAGACGAAACCGAGAGCTTTGACGCTCGCCGTTCGGCCCCACGACCTCTGATAGGCTTGGAAGAGGCCTCCCCTGAAAGCTGGAATCCCACCGATCGTTTGTTTCAAATCTTAGCCCACTAGCTCAAAAACAAGCGCTAAAAAGTCCTGCCAAAATCACATCGGTCGTCATGTTACAATTTAGTCAAAGGCCTACTACTGGAGCAAAACCGAGTGCTTTGACGCTCGCCGTTCGGCCCCACGACCTCCGAGAGGCTTGGAAGAGGCCTCCCCTGAAAGCTGGATTCCCACCGATCGTTTGTTTCAAATCTTAGCCCACTAGCTCAAAAGGAAGCGCTAAAAAGTCCTGCCAAAATCACATAGGTCGTCATGTTACAATTTAGTCAAAGGCCTACTACTGGAGCGAAACCGAGAGCTTTGACGCTCGCCGTTCGGCCCCACGACCTCCGAGAGGCTTGGAAGAGGCCTCCCCTGAAAGCTGGATTCCCACCGATCGTTTGTTTCAAATCTTAGCCCACTAGCTCAAAAGCAAGCGCTAAAAAGTCCTGCCAAAATCACATAGGTCGTCATGTTACAATTTAGTCAAAGGCCTACTACTGGAGCGAAACCGAGAGCTTTGACGCTCGCCGTTCGGCCCCACGACCTCCGAGAGGCTTGGAAGAGGCCTCCCCTGAAAGCTGGATTCCCACCGATCGTTTGTTTCAAATCTTAGCCCACTAGCTCAAAAGTAAGCGCTAAAAAGTCCTGCCAAAATCACATAGGTCGTCATGTTACAATTTAGTCAAAGGCCTACTACTGGAGCGAAACCGAGAGCTTTGACGCTCGCCGTTCGGCCCCACGACCTCCGAGAGGCTTGGAAGAGGCCTCCCCTGAAAGCTGGATTCCCACCGATCGTTTGTTTCAAATCTTAGCCCACTAGCTCAAAAGCAAGCGCTAAAAAGTCCTGCCAAAATCACATAGGTCGTCATGTTACAATTTAGTCAAAGGCCTACTACTGGAGCGAAACCGAGAGCTTTGACGCTCGCCGTTCGGCCCCACGACCTCCGAGAGGCTTGGAAGAGGCCTCCCCTGAAAGCTGGATTCCCACCGATCGTTTGTTTCAAATCTTAGCCCACTAGCTCAAAAGCAAGCGCTAAAAAGTCCTGCCAAAATCACATAGGTCGTCATGTTACAATTTAGTCAAAGGCCTACTACTGGAGCGAAACCGAGAGCTTTGACGCTCGCCGTTCGGCCCCACGACCTCCGAGAGGCTTGGAAGAGGCCTCCCCTGAAAGCTGGATTCCCACCGATCGTTTGTTTCAAATCTTAGCCCACTAGCTCAAAAGCAAGCGCTAAAAAGTCCTGCCAAAATCACATAGGTCGTCATGTTACAATTTAGTCAAAGGCCTACTACTGGAGCGAAACCGAGAGCTTTGACGCTCGCCGTTCGGCCCCACGACCTCCGAGAGGCTTGGAAGAGGCCTCCCCTGAAAGCTGGATTCCCACCGATCGTTTGTTTCAAATCTTAGCCCACTAGCTCAAAAGCAAGCGCTAAAAAGTCCTGCCAAAATCACATAGGTCGTCATGTTACAATTTAGTCAAAGGCCTACTACTGGAGCGAAACCGAGAGCTTTGACGCTCGCCGTTCGGCCCCACGACCTCCGAGAGGCTTGGAAGAGGCCTCCCCTGAAAGCTGGATTCCCACCGATCGTTTGTTTCAAATCTTAGCCCACTAGCTCAAAAGCAAGCGCTAAAAAGTCCTGCCAAAATCACATAGGTCGTCATGTTACAATTTAGTCAAAGGCCTACTACTGGAGCGAAACCGAGTGCTTTGACGCTCGCCGTTCGGCCCCACGACCTCCGAGAGGCTTGGAAGAGGCCTCCCCTGAAAGCTGGATTCCCACCGATCGTTTGTTTCAAATCTTAGCCCACTAGCTCAAAAGCAAGCGCTAAAAAGTCCTGCCAAAATCACATAGGTCGTCATGTTACAATTTAGTCAAAGGCCTACTACTGGAGCGAAACCGAGAGCTTTGACGCTCGCCGTTCGGCCCCACGACCTCCGAGAGGCTTGGAAGAGGCCTCCCCTGAAAGCTGGATTCCCACCGATCGTTTGTTTCAAATCTTAGCCCACTAGCTCAAAAGCAAGCGCTAAAAAGTCCTGCCAAAATCACATAGGTCGTCATGTTACAATTTAGTCAAAGGCCTACTACTGGAGCAAAACCGAGTGCTTTGACGCTCGCCGTTCGGCCCCACAACCTCCGAGAGGCTTGGAAGAGGCCTCCCCTGAAAGCTGGATTCCCACCGATCGTTTGTTTCAAATCTTAGCCCACTAGCTCAAAAGGAAGCGCTAAAAAGTCCTGCCAAAATCACAAAGGTCGTCATGTTACAATTTAGTCAAAGGCCTACTACTGGAGCGAAACCGAGAGCTTTGACGATCGCCGTTCGGCCCCACGACCTCCGAGAGGCTTGGAAGAGGCCTCCCCTGAAAGCTGGATTCCCACCGATCGTTTGTTTCAAATCTTAGCCCACTAGCTCAAAAGGAAGCGCTAAAAAGTCCTGCCAAAATCACATAGGTCGTCATGTTACAATTTAGTCAAAGGCCTACTACTGGAGCGAAACCGAGAGCTTTGACGCTCGCCGTTCGGCCCCACGACCTCCGAGAGGCTTGGAAGAGGCCTCCCCTGAAAGCTGGATTCCCACCGATCGTTTGTTTCAAATCTTAGCCCACTAGCTCAAAAGCAAGCGCTAAAAAGTCCTGCCAAAATCACATAGGTCGTCATGTTACAATTTAGTCAAAGGCCTACTACTGGAGACGAAACCGAGAGCTTTGACGCTCGCCGTTCGGCCCCACGACCTCCGAGAGGCTTGGAAGAGGCCTCCCCTGAAAGCTGGATTCCCACCGATCGTTTGTTTCAAATCTTAGCCCACTAGCTCAAAAGCAAGCGCTAAAAAGTCCTGCCAAAATCACATAGGTCGTCATGTTACAATTTAGTCAAAGGTCTACGACTGGAGCGAAACCGAGTGCTTTGACGCTCGCCGTTCGGCCCCACAACCTCCGAGAGGCTTGGAAGAGGCCTCCCCTGAAAGCTGGATTCCCACCGATCGTTTGTTTCAAATCTTAGCCCACTAGCTCAAAAGCAAGCGCTAAAAAGTCCTGCCAAAATCACATAGGTCGTCATGTTACAATTTAGTCAAAGGCCTACTACTGGAGCGAAACCGAGTGCTTTGACGCTCGCCGTTCGGCCCCACAACCTCCGAGAGGCTTGGAAGAGGCCTCCCCTGAAAGCTGGATTCCCACCGATCGTTTGTTTCAAATCTTAGCCCACTAGCTCAAAAGTAAGCGCTAAAAAGTCCTGCCAAAATCACATAGGTCGTCATGTTACAATTTAGTCAATAAAGGCCTACTACTGGAGCGAAACCGAGAGCTTTGACGCTCGCCGTTCGGCCCCACGACCTCCGAGAGGCTTGGAAGAGGCCTCCCCTGAAAGCTGGATTCCCACCGATCGTTTGTTTCAAATCTTAGCCCACTAGCTCAAAAGCAAGCGCTAAAAAGTCCTGCCAAAATCACAAAGGTCGTCATGTTACAATTTAGTCAAAGGCCTACTACTGGAGCGAAACCGAGTGCTTTGACGCTCGCCGTTCGGCCCCACGACCTCCGAGAGGCTTGGAAGAGGCCTCCCCTGAAAGCTGGATTCCCACCGATCGTTTGTTTCAAATCTTAGCCCACTAGCTCAAAAGTAAGCGCTAAGAAGTCCTGCCAAAATCACATAGGTCGTCATGTTACAATTTAGTCAAAGGCCTACTACTGGAGCGAAACAGAGAGCTTTGACGCTCGCCGTTCGGCCCCACGACCTCCGAGAGGCTTGGAAGAGGCCTCCCCTGAAAGCTGGATTCCCACCGATCGTTTGTTTCAAATCTTAGCCCACTAGCTCAAAAGCAAGCGCTAAAAAGTCCTGCCAAAATCACATAGGTCGTCATGTTACAATTTAGTCAAAGGTCTACGACTGGAGCGAAACCGAGAGCTTTGACGCTCGCCGTTCGGCCCCACGACCTCCGAGAGGCTTGGAAGAGGCCTCCCCTGAAAGCTGGATTCCCACCGATCGTTTGTTTCAAATCTTAGCCCACTAGCTCAAAAGCAAGCGCTAAAAAGTCCTGCCAAAATCACATAGGTCGTCATGTTACAATTTAGTCAAAGGCCTACTACTGGAGCGAAACCGAGTGCTTTGACGCTCGCCGTTCGGCCCCACGACCTCCGAGAGGCTTGGAAGAGGCCTCCCCTGAAAGCTGGATTCCCACCGATCGTTTGTTTCAAATCTTAGCCCACTAGCTCAAAAGGAAGCGCTAAAAAGTCCTGCCAAAATCACAAAGGTCGTCATGTTACAATTTAGTCAAAGGCCTACTACTGGAGCGAAACCGAGTGCTTTGACGCTCGCCGTTCGGCCCCACAACCTCCGAGAGGCTTGGAAGAGGCCTCCCCTGAAAGCTGGATTCCCACCGATCGTTTGTTTCAAATCTTAGCCCACTAGCTCAAAAGGAAGCGCTAAAAAGTCCTGCCAAAATCACAAAGGTCGTCATGTTACAATTTAGTCAAAGGCCTACTACTGGAGCGAAACCGAGAGCTTTGACGCTCGCCGTTCGGCCCCACGACCTCCGAGAGGCTTGGAAGAGGCCTCCCCTGAAAGCTGGATTCCCACCGATCGTTTGTTTCAAATCTTAGCCCACTAGCTCAAAAGAAGCGCTAAAAAGTCCTGCCAAAATCACATAGGTCGTCATGTTACAATTTAGTCAAAGGCCTACTACTGGAGCGAAACCGAGAGCTTTGACGCTCGCCGTTCGGCCCCACGACCTCCGAGAGGCTTGGAAGAGGCCTCCCCTGAAAGCTGGATTCCCACCGATCGTTTGTTTCAAATCTTAGCCCACTAGCTCAAAAGGAAGCGCTAAAAAGTCCTGCCAAAATCACATAGGTCGTCATGTTACAATTTAGTCAAAGGCCTACTACTGGAGCGAAACCGAGAGCTTTGACGCTCGCCGTTCGGCCCCACGACCTCCGAGAGGCTTGGAAGAGGCCTCCCCTGAAAGCTGGATTCCCACCGATCGTTTGTTTCAAATCTTAGCCCACTAGCTCAAAAGCAAGCGCTAAAAAGTCCTGCCAAAATCACATAGGTCGTCATGTTACAATTTAGTCAAAGGCCTACTACTGGAGCGAAACCGAGAGCTTTGACGCTCGCCGTTCGGCCCCACGACCTCCGAGAGGCTTGGAAGAGGCCTCCCCTGAAAGCTGGATTCCCACCGATCGTTTGTTTCAAATCTTAGCCCACTAGCTCAAAAGCAAGCGCTAAAAAGTCCTGCCAAAATCACATAGGTCGTCATGTTACAATTTAGTCAAAGGCCTACTACTGGAGCGAAACCGAGTGCTTTGACGCTCGCCGTTCGGCCCCACGACCTCCGAGAGGCTTGGAAGAGGCCTCCCCTGAAAGCTGGATTCCCACCGATCGTTTGTTTCAAATCTTAGCCCACTAGCTCAAAAGCAAGCGCTAAAAAGTCCTGCCAAAATCACATAGGTCGTCATGTTACAATTTAGTCAAAGGCCTACTACTGGAGCGAAACCGAGAGCTTTGACGCTCGCCGTTCGGCCCCACGACCTCCGAGAGGCTTGGAAGAGGCCTCCCCTGAAAGCTGGATTCCCACCGATCGTTTGTTTCAAATCTTAGCCCACTAGCTCAAAAGCAAGCGCTAAAAAGTCCTGCCAAAATCACATAGGTCGTCATGTTACAATTTAGTCAAAGGCCTACTACTGGAGCGAAACCGAGAGCTTTGACGCTCGCCGTTCGGCCCCACGACCTCCGAGAGGCTTGGAAGAGGCCTCCCCTGAAAGCTGGATTCCCACCGATCGTTTGTTTCAAATCTTAGCCCACTAGCTCAAAAGCAAGCGCTAAAAAGTCCTGCCAAAATCACATAGGTCGTCATGTTACAATTTAGTCAAAGGCCTACTACTGGAGCGAAACCGAGAGCTTTGACGCTCGCCGTTCGGCCCCACGACCTCCGAGAGGCTTGGAAGAGGCCTCCCCTGAAAGCTGGATTCCCACCGATCGTTTGTTTCAAATCTTAGCCCACTAGCTCAAAAGCAAGCGCTAAAAAGTCCTGCCAAAATCACATAGGTCGTCATGTTACAATTTAGTCAAAGGCCTACTACTGGAGCGAAACCGAGAGCTTTGACGCTCGCCGTTCGGCCCCACAACCTCCGAGAGGCTTGGAAGAGGCCTCCCCTGAAAGCTGGATTCCCACCGATCGTTTGTTTCAAATCTTAGCCCACTAGCTCAAAAGAAGCGCTAAAAAGTCCTGCCAAAATCACATAGGTCGTCATGTTACAATTTAGTCAAAGGCCTACTACTGGAGCGAAACCGAGAGCTTTGACGCTCGCCGTTCGGCCCCACGACCTCCGAGAGGCTTGGAAGAGGCCTCCCCTGAAAGCTGGATTCCCACCGATCGTTTGTTTCAAATCTTAGCCCACTAGCTCAAAAGCAAGCGCTAAAAAGTCCTGCCAAAATCACATAGGTCGTCATGTTACAATTTAGTCAAAGGCCTACTACTGGAGCGAAACCGAGTGCTTTGACGCTCGCCGTTCGGCCCCACAACCTCCGAGAGGCTTGGAAGAGGCCTCCCCTGAAAGCTGGATTCCCACCGATCGTTTGTTTCAAATCTTAGCCCACTAGCTCAAAAGGAAGCGCTAAAAAGTCCTGCCAAAATCACAAAGGTCGTCATGTTACAATTTAGTCAAAGGCCTACTACTGGAGCGAAACCGAGAGCTTTGACGCTCGCCGTTCGGCCCCACGACCTCCGAGAGGCTTGGAAGAGGCCTCCCCTGAAAGCTGGATTCCCACCGATCGTTTGTTTCAAATCTTAGCCCACTAGCTCAAAAGCAAGCGCTAAAAAGTCCTGCCAAAATCACATAGGTCGTCATGTTACAATTTAGTCAAAGGCCTACTACTGGAGCGAAACCGAGAGCTTTGACGCTCGCCGTTCGGCCCCACGACCTCCGAGAGGCTTGGAAGAGGCCTCCCCTGAAAGCTGGATTCCCACCGATCGTTTGTTTCAAATCTTAGCCCACTAGCTCAAAAGCAAGCGCTAAAAAGTCCTACCAAAATCACATAGGTCGTCATGTTACAATTTAGTCAAAGGTCTACGACTGGAGCGAAACCGAGTGCTTTGACGCTCGCCGTTCGGCCCCACAACCTCCGAGAGGCTTGGAAGAGGCCTCCCCTGAAAGCTGGATTCCCACCGATCGTTTGTTTCAAATCTTAGCCCACTAGCTCAAAAGCAAGCGCTAAAAAGTCCTGCCAAAATCACATCGGTCGTCATGTTACAATTTAGTCAAAGGCCTACTACTGGAGCGAAACCGAGTGCTTTGACGCTCGCCGTTCGGCCCCACAACCTCCGAGAGGCTTGGAAGAGGCCTCCCCTGAAAGCTGGATTCCCACCGATCGTTTGTTTCAAATCTTAGCCCACTAGCTCAAAAGTAAGCGCTAAAAAGTCCTGCCAAAATCACATAGGTCGTCATGTTACAATTTAGTCAAAAGGCCTACTACTGGAGCGAAACCGAGAGCTTTGACGCTCGCCGTTTGGCCCCACGACCTCCGAGAGGCTTGGAAGAGGCCTCCCCTGAAAGCTGGATTCCCACCGATCGTTTGTTTCAAATCTTAGCCCACTAGCTCAAAAGCAAGCGCTAAAAAGTCCTGCCAAAATCACAAAGGTCGTCATGTTACAATTTAGTCAAAGGCTTACTACTGGAGCGAAACCGAGTGCTTTGACGCTCGCCGTTCGGCCCCACAACCTCCGAGAGGCTTGGAAGAGGCCTCCCCTGAAAGCTGGATTCCCACCGATCGTTTGTTTCAAATCTTAGCCCACTAGCTCAAAAGGAAGCGCTAAAAAGTCCTGCCAAAATCACAAAGGTCGTCATGTTACAATTTAGTCAAAGGCCTACTACTGGAGACGAAACTGAGAGCTTTGACGCTCGCCGTTCGGCCCCACGACCTCCGAGAGGCTTGGAAGAGGCCTCCCCTGAAAGCTGGATTCCCACCGATCGTTTGTTTCAAATCTTAGCCCACTAGCTCAAAAGGAAGCGCTAAAAAGTCCTGCCAAAATCACATAGGTCGTCATGTTACAATTTAGTCAAAGGCCTACTACTGGAGCGAAACCGAGAGCTTTGACGCTCGCCGTTCGGCCCCACGACCTCCGAGAGGCTTGGAAGAGGCCTCCCCTGAAAGCTGGATTCCCACCGATCGTTTGTTTCAAATCTTAGCCCACTAGCTCAAAAGCAAGCGCTAAAAAGTCCTGCCAAAATCACATAGGTCGTCATGTTACAATTTAGTCAAAGGCCTACTACTGGAGCGAAACCGAGAGCTTTGACGCTCGCCGTTCGGCCCCACGACCTCCGAGAGGCTTGGAAGAGGCCTCCCCTGAAAGCTGGATTCCCACCGATCGTTTGTTTCAAATCTTAGCCCACTAGCTCAAAAGCAAGCGCTACAAAGTCCTACCAAAATCACATAGGTCGTCATGTTACAATTTAGTCAAAGGTCTACGACTGGAGCGAAACCGAGTGCTTTGACGCTCGCCGTTCGGCCCCACAACCTCCGAGAGGCTTGGAAGAGGCCTCCCCTGAAAGCTGGATTCCCACCGATCGTTTGTTTCAAATCTTAGCCCACTAGCTCAAAAGCAAGCGCTAAAAAGTCCTGCCAAAATCACATCGGTCGTCATGTTACAATTTAGTCAAAGGCCTACTACTGGAGCGAAACCGAGTGCTTTGACGCTCGCCGTTCGGCCCCACAACCTCCGAGAGGCTTGGAAGAGGCCTCCCCTGAAAGCTGGATTCCCACCGATCGTTTGTTTCAAATCTTAGCCCACTAGCTCAAAAGTAAGCGCTAAAAAGTCCTGCCAAAATCACATAGGTCGTCATGTTACAATTTAGTCAAAGGCCTACTACTGGAGCGAAACCGAGAGCTTTGACGCTCGCCGTTCGGCCCCACGACCTCCGAGAGGCTTGGAAGAGGCCTCCCCTGAAAGCTGGATTCCCACCGATCGTTTGTTTCAAATCTTAGCCCACTAGCTCAAAAGCAAGCGCTAAAAAGTCCTGCCAAAATCACATAGGTCGTCATGTTACAATTTAGTCAAAGGCCTACTACTGGAGCGAAACAGAGAGCTTTGACGCTCGCCGTTCGGCCCCACGACCTCCGAGAGGCTTTGAAGAGGCCTCCCCTGAAAGCTGGATTCCCACCGATCGTTTGTTTCAAATCTTAGCCCACTAGCTCAAAAGCAAGCGCTAAAAAGTCCTACCAAAATCACATAGGTCGTCATGTTACAATTTAGTCAAAGGTCTACGACTGGAGCGAAACCGAGAGCTTTGACGCTCGCCGTTCGGCCCCACGACCTCCGAGAGGCTTGGAAGAGGCCTCCCCTGAAAGCTGGATTCCCACCGATCGTTTGTTTCAAATCTTAGCCCACTAGCTCAAAAGCAAGCGCTAAAAAGTCCTGCCAAAATCACATCGGTCGTCATGTTACAATTTAGTCAAAGGCCTACTACTGGAGCGAAACCGAGTGCTTTGACGCTCGCCGTTCGGCCCCACAACCTCCGAGAGGCTTGGAAGAGGGCCTCCCCTGAAAGCTGGATTCCCACCGATCGTTTGATTCAAATCTTAGCCCACTAGCTCAAAAGGAAGCGCTAAAAAGTCCTGCCAAAATCACAAAGGTCGTCATGTTACAATTTAGTCAAAGGCCTACTACTGGAGCGAAACCGAGTGCTTTGACGCTCGCCGTTCGGCCCCACAACCTCCAAGTGGCTTGGAAGAGGCCTCCCCTGAAAGCTGGATTCCCACCGATTGTTTGTTTCAAATCTTAGTCCACTAGCTCAAAAGGAAGCGCTAAAAAGTCCTGCCAAAATCACAAAGGTCGTCATGTTACAATTTAGTCAAAGGCCGACTACTGGAGACGAAACTGAGAGCTTTGACGATCGCCGTTCGGCGCCACGACCTCCGAGAGGCTTGGAAGAGGCCTCCCCTGAAAGCTGGATTCCCACCGATCGTTTGATTCAAATCTTAGCCCACTAGCTCAAAAGTAAGTGCTAAGAAGTCCTGCCAAAATCACATAGGTCGTCATGTTACAATTTAGTCAAAGGCCTACTACTGGAGCGAAACCGAGAGCTTTGACGCTCGCCGTTCGGCCCCACGACCTCCGAGAGGCTTGGAAGAGGCCTCCCCTGAAAGCTGGATTCCCACCGATCGTTTGTTTCAAATCTTAGCCCACTAGCTCAAAAGGAAGCGCTAAAAAGTCCTGCCAAAATCACATCGGTCGTCATGTTACAATTTAGTCAAAGGCCTACTACTGGAGCGAAACCGAGAGCTTTGACGCTCGCCGTTCGGCCCCACGACCTCCGAGAGGCTTGGAAGAGGCCTCCCCTGAAAGCTGGATTCCCACCGATCGTTTGTTTCAAATCTTAGCCCACTAGCTCAAAAGCAAGCGCTAAAAAGTCCTGCCAAAATCACATAGGTCGTCATGTTACAATTTAGTCAAAGGTCTACGACTGGAGCGAAACCGAGAGCTTTGACGCTCGCCGTTCGGCGCCACGACCTCCGAGAGGCTTGGAAGAGGCCTCCCCTGAAAGCTGGATTCCCACCGATCGTTTGTTTCAAATCTTAGCCCACTAGCTCAAAGGCAAGCGCTAAAAAGTCCTACCAAAATCACATAGGTCGTCATGTTACAATTTAGTCAAAGGTCTACGACTGGAGCGAAACCGAGTGCTTTGACGCTCGCCGTTCGGCCCCACAACCTCCGAGAGGCTTGGAAGAGGCCTCCCCTGAAAGCTGGAATCCCACCGATCGTTTGTTTCAAATCTTAGCCCACTAGCTCAAAAGCAAGCACTAAAAAGTCCTGCCAAAATCACATAGGTCGTCATGTTACAATTTAGTCAAAGGTCTACGACTGGAGCGAAACCGAGAGCTTTGACGCTCGCCGTTCGGCGCCACGACCTCCGAGAGGCTTGGAAGAGGCCTCCCCTGAAAGCTGGATTCCCACCGATCGTTTGTTTCAAATCTTAGCCCACTAGCTCAAAAGCAAGCGCTAAAAAGTCCTGCCAAAATCACATAGGTCGTCATGTTACAATTTAGTCAAAGGCCTACTACTGGAGCGAAACCGAGTGCTTTGACGCTCGCCGTTCGGCCCCACAACCTCCGAGAGGCTTGGAAGAGGCCTCCCCTGAAAGCTGGATTCCCACCGATCGTTTGTTTCAAATCTTAGCCCACTAGCTCAAAAGTAAGCGCTAAAAAGTCCTGCCAAAATCACATAGGTCGTCATGTTACAATTTAGTCAAAGGCCTACTACTGGAGCGAAACCGAGTGCTTTGACGCTCGCCGTTCGGCCCCACAACCTCCGAGAGGCTTGGAAGAGGCCTCCCCTGAAAGCTGGATTCCCACCGATCGTTTGTTTCAAATCTTAGCCCACTAGCTCAAAAGGAAGCGCTAAAAAGTCCTGCCAAAATCACATAGGTCGTCATGTTACAATTTAGTCAAAGGCCTACTACTGGAGCGAAACCGAGAGCTTTGACGCTCGCCGTTCGGCCCCACGACCTCCGAGAGGCTTGGAAGAGGCCTCCCCTGAAAGCTGGATTCCCACCGATCGTTTGTTTCAAATCTTAGCCCACTAGCTCAAAAGGAAGCGCTAAGAAGTCCTGCCAAAATCACATAGGTCGTCATGTTACAATTTAGTCAAAGGCCTACTACTGGAGCGAAACCGAGAGCTTTGACGCTCGCCGTTCGGCCCCACGACCTCCGAGAGGCTTGGAAGAGGCCTCCCCTGAAAGCTGGATTCCCACCGATCGTTTGTTTCAAATCTTAGCCCACTAGCTCAAAAGCAAGCGCTACAAAGTCCTACCAAAATCACATAGGTCGTCATGTTACAATTTAGTCAAAGGTCTACGACTGGAGCGAAACCGAGTGCTTTGACGCTCGCCGTTCGGCCCCACAACCTCCGAGAGGCTTGGAAGAGGCCTCCCCTGAAAGCTGGATTCCCACCGATCGTTTGTTTCAAATCTTAGCCCACTAGCTCAAAAGCAAGCGCTAAAAAGTCCTGCCAAAATCACATAGGTCGTCATGTTACAATTTAGTCAATAAAGGCCTACTACTGGAGCGAAACCGAGAGCTTTGACGCTCGCCGTTTGGCCCCACGACCTCCGAGAGGCTTGGAAGAGGCCTCCCCTGAAAGCTGGATTCCCACCGATCGTTTGTTTCAAATCTTAGCCCACTAGCTCAAAAGGAAGCGCTAAAAAGTCCTGCCAAAATCACATAGGTCGTCATGTTACAATTTAGTCAAAGGCCTACTACTGGAGCGAAACCGAGAGCTTTGACGCTCGCCGTTCGGCCCCACGACCTCCGAGAGGCTTGGAAGAGGCCTCCCCTGAAAGCTGGATTCCCACCGATCGTTTGTTTCAAATCTTAGCCCACTAGCTCAAAAGCAAGCGCTAAAAAGTCCTGCCAAAATCACATAGGTCGTCATGTTACAATTTAGTCAAAGGCTACTACTGGAGCGAAACCGAGTGCTTTGACGCTCGCCGTTCGGCCCCACGACCTCCGAGAGGCTTGGAAGAGGCCTCCCCTGAAAGCTGGATTCCCACCGATCGTTTGTTTCAAATCTTAGCCCACTAGCTCAAAAGGAAGCGCTAAAAAGTCCTGCCAAAATCACATAGGTCGTCATGTTACAATTTAGTCAAAGGCCTACTACTGGAGCGAAACCGAGAGCTTTGACGCTCGCCGTTCGGCCCCACGACCTCCGAGAGGCTTGGAAGAGGCCTCCCCTGAAAGCTGGATTCCCACCGATCGTTTGTTTCAAATCTTAGCCCACTAGCTCAAAAGGAAGCGCTAAAAAGTCCTGCCAAAATCACATAGGTCGTCATGTTACAATTTAGTCAAAGGCCTACTACTGGAGCGAAACCGAGAGCTTTGACGCTCGCCGTTCGGCCCCACGACCTCCGAGAGGCTTGGAAGAGGCCTCCCCTGAAAGCTGGATTCCCACCGATCGTTTGTTTCAAATCTTAGCCCACTAGCTCAAAAGCAAGCGCTAAAAAGTCCTGCCAAAATCACATAGGTCGTCATGTTACAATTTAGTCAAAGGCCTACTACTGGAGCGAAACCGAGAGCTTTGACGCTCGCCGTTCGGCCCCACGACCTCCGAGAGGCTTGGAAGAGGCCTCCCCTGAAAGCTGGATTCCCACCGATCGTTTGTTTCAAATCTTAGCCCACTAGCTCAAAAGCAAGCGCTAAAAAGTCCTGCCAAAATCACATAGGTCGTCATGTTACAATTTAGTCAAAGGCCTACTACTGGAGCGAAACCGAGTGCTTTGACGCTCGCCGTTCGGCCCCACGACCTCCGAGAGGCTTGGAAGAGGCCTCCCCTGAAAGCTGGATTCCCACCGATCGTTTGTTTCAAATCTTAGCCCACTAGCTCAAAAGGAAGCGCTAAAAAGTCCTGCCAAAATCACATAGGTCGTCATGTTACAATTTAGTCAAAGGCCTACTACTGGAGCGAAACCGAGAGCTTTGACGCTCGCCGTTCGGCCCCACGACCTCCGAGAGGCTTGGAAGAGGCCTCCCCTGAAAGCTGGATTCCCACCGATCGTTTGTTTCAAATCTTAGCCCACTAGCTCAAAAGCAAGCGCTAAAAAGTCCTGCCAAAATCACATAGGTCGTCATGTTACAATTTAGTCAAAGGCCTACTACTGGAGCGAAACCGAGAGCTTTGACGCTCGCCGTTCGGCCCCACGACCTCCGAGAGGCTTGGAAGAGGCCTCCCCTGAAAGCTGGATTCCCACCGATCGTTTGTTTCAAATCTTAGCCCACTAGCTCAAAAGGAAGCGCTAAAAAGTCCTGCCAAAATCACATAGGTCGTCATGTTACAATTTAGTCAAAGGCCTACTACTGGAGCGAAACCGAGAGCTTTGACGCTCGCCGTTCGGCCCCACGACCTCCGAGAGGCTTGGAAGAGGCCTCCCCTGAAAGCTGGATTCCCACCGATCGTTTGTTTCAAATCTTAGCCCACTAGCTCAAAAGCAAGCGCTAAAAAGTCCTGCCAAAATCACATAGGTCGTCATGTTACAATTTAGTCAAAGGCCTACTACTGGAGCGAAACCGAGAGCTTTGACGCTCGCCGTTCGGCCCCACGACCTCCGAGAGGCTTGGAAGAGGCCTCCCCTGAAAGCTGGATTCCCACCGATCGTTTGTTTCAAATCTTAGCCCACTAGCTCAAAAGCAAGCGCTAAAAAGTCCTGCCAAAATCACATAGGTCGTCATGTTACAATTTAGTCAAAGGCCTACTACTGGAGCGAAACCGAGAGCTTTGACGCTCGCCGTTCGGCCCCACGACCTCCGAGAGGCTTGGAAGAGGCCTCCCCTGAAAGCTGGATTCCCACCGATCGTTTGTTTCAAATCTTAGCCCACTAGCTCAAAAGCAAGCGCTAAAAAGTCCTGCCAAAATCACATAGGTCGTCATGTTACAATTTAGTCAAAGGCCTACTACTGGAGCGAAACCGAGAGCTTTGACGCTCGCCGTTCGGCCCCACGACCTCCGAGAGGCTTGGAAGAGGCCTCCCCTGAAAGCTGGATTCCCACCGATCGTTTGTTTCAAATCTTAGCCCACTAGCTCAAAAGCAAGCGCTAAAAAGTCCTGCCAAAATCACATAGGTCGTCATGTTACAATTTAGTCAAAGGCCTACTACTGGAGCGAAACCGAGAGCTTTGACGCTCGCCGTTCGGCCCCACGACCTCCGAGAGGCTTGGAAGAGGCCTCCCCTGAAAGCTGGATTCCCACCGATCGTTTGTTTCAAATCTTAGCCCACTAGCTCAAAAGCAAGCGCTAAAAAGTCCTGCCAAAATCACATAGGTCGTCATGTTACAATTTAGTCAAAGGCCTACTACTGGAGCGAAACCGAGAGCTTTGACGCTCGCCGTTCGGCCCCACGACCTCCGAGAGGCTTGGAAGAGGCCTCCCCTGAAAGCTGGATTCCCACCGATCGTTTGTTTCAAATCTTAGCCCACTAGCTCAAAAGCAAGCGCTAAAAAGTCCTGCCAAAATCACATAGGTCGTCATGTTACAATTTAGTCAAAGGCCTACTACTGGAGCGAAACCGAGTGCTTTGACGCTCGCCGTTCGGCCCCACGACCTCCGAGAGGCTTGGAAGAGGCCTCCCCTGAAAGCTGGATTCCCACCGATCGTTTGTTTCAAATCTTAGCCCACTAGCTCAAAAGCAAGCGCTAAAAAGTCCTGCCAAAATCACATAGGTCGTCATGTTACAATTTAGTCAAAGGCCTACTACTGGAGCGAAACCGAGAGCTTTGACGCTCGCCGTTCGGCCCCACGACCTCCGAGAGGCTTGGAAGAGGCCTCCCCTGAAAGCTGGATTCCCACCGATCGTTTGTTTCAAATCTTAGCCCACTAGCTCAAAAGCAAGCGCTAAAAAGTCCTGCCAAAATCACATAGGTCGTCATGTTACAATTTAGTCAAAGGCCTACTACTGGAGCGAAACCGAGAGCTTTGACGCTCGCCGTTCGGCCCCACGACCTCCGAGAGGCTTGGAAGAGGCCTCCCCTGAAAGCTGGATTCCCACCGATCGTTTGTTTCAAATCTTAGCCCACTAGCTCAAAAGCAAGCGCTAAAAAGTCCTGCCAAAATCACATAGGTCGTCATGTTACAATTTAGTCAAAGGCCTACTACTGGAGCGAAACCGAGAGCTTTGACGCTCGCCGTTCGGCCCCACGACCTCCGAGAGGCTTGGAAGAGGCCTCCCCTGAAAGCTGGATTCCCACCGATCGTTTGTTTCAAATCTTAGCCCACTAGCTCAAAAGCAAGCGCTAAAAAGTCCTGCCAAAATCACATAGGTCGTCATGTTACAATTTAGTCAAAGGCCTACTACTGGAGCGAAACCGAGAGCTTTGACGCTCGCCGTTCGGCCCCACGACCTCCGAGAGGCTTGGAAGAGGCCTCCCCTGAAAGCTGGATTCCCACCGATCGTTTGTTTCAAATCTTAGCCCACTAGCTCAAAAGCAAGCGCTAAAAAGTCCTGCCAAAATCACATAGGTCGTCATGTTACAATTTAGTCAAAGGCCTACTACTGGAGCGAAACCGAGAGCTTTGACGCTCGCCGTTCGGCCCCACGACCTCCGAGAGGCTTGGAAGAGGCCTCCCCTGAAAGCTGGATTCCCACCGATCGTTTGTTTCAAATCTTAGCCCACTAGCTCAAAAGCAAGCGCTAAAAAGTCCTGCCAAAATCACATAGGTCGTCATGTTACAATTTAGTCAAAGGCCTACTACTGGAGCGAAACCGAGAGCTTTGACGCTCGCCGTTCGGCCCCACGACCTCCGAGAGGCTTGGAAGAGGCCTCCCCTGAAAGCTGGATTCCCACCGATCGTTTGTTTCAAATCTTAGCCCACTAGCTCAAAAGCAAGCGCTAAAAAGTCCTGCCAAAATCACATAGGTCGTCATGTTACAATTTAGTCAAAGGCCTACTACTGGAGCGAAACCGAGAGCTTTGACGCTCGCCGTTCGGCCCCACGACCTCCGAGAGGCTTGGAAGAGGCCTCCCCTGAAAGCTGGATTCCCACCGATCGTTTGTTTCAAATCTTAGCCCACTAGCTCAAAAGGAAGCGCTAAAAAGTCCTGCCAAAATCACATAGGTCGTCATGTTACAATTTAGTCAAAGGCCTACTACTGGAGCGAAACCGAGAGCTTTGACGCTCGCCGTTCGGCCCCACGACCTCCGAGAGGCTTGGAAGAGGCCTCCCCTGAAAGCTGGATTCCCACCGATCGTTTGTTTCAAATCTTAGCCCACTAGCTCAAAAGCAAGCGCTAAAAAGTCCTGCCAAAATCACATAGGTCGTCATGTTACAATTTAGTCAAAGGCCTACTACTGGAGCGAAACCGAGAGCTTTGACGCTCGCCGTTCGGCCCCACGACCTCCGAGAGGCTTGGAAGAGGCCTCCCCTGAAAGCTGGATTCCCACCGATCGTTTGTTTCAAATCTTAGCCCACTAGCTCAAAAGCAAGCGCTAAAAAGTCCTGCCAAAATCACATCGGTCGTCATGTTACAATTTAGTCAAAGGCCTACTACTGGAGCGAAACCGAGAGCTTTGACGCTCGCCGTTCGGCCCCACGACCTCCGAGAGGCTTGGAAGAGGCCTCCCCTGAAAGCTGGATTCCCACCGATCGTTTGTTTCAAATCTTAGCCCACTAGCTCAAAAGAAGCGCTAAAAAGTCCTGCCAAAATCACATAGGTCGTCATGTTACAATTTAGTCAAAGGCCTACTACTGGAGCGAAACCGAGAGCTTTGACGCTCGCCGTTCGGCCCCACGACCTCCGAGAGGCTTGGAAGAGGCCTCCCCTGAAAGCTGGATTCCCACCGATCGTTTGTTTCAAATCTTAGCCCACTAGCTCAAAAGCAAGCGCTAAAAAGTCCTGCCAAAATCACATAGGTCGTCATGTTACAATTTAGTCAAAGGCCTACTACTGGAGCGAAACCGAGAGCTTTGACGCTCGCCGTTCGGCCCCACGACCTCCGAGAGGCTTGGAAGAGGCCTCCCCTGAAAGCTGGATTCCCACCGATCGTTTGTTTCAAATCTTAGCCCACTAGCTCAAAAGCAAGCGCTAAAAAGTCCTGCCAAAATCACATAGGTCGTCATGTTACAATTTAGTCAAAGGCTACTACTGGAGCGAAACCGAGAGCTTTGACGCTCGCCGTTCGGCCCCACGACCTCCGAGAGGCTTGGAAGAGGCCTCCCCTGAAAGCTGGATTCCCACCGATCGTTTGTTTCAAATCTTAGCCCACTAGCTCAAAAGAAGCGCTAAAAAGTCCTGCCAAAATCACATCGGTCGTCATGTTACAATTTAGTCAAAGGCCTACTACTGGAGCGAAACCGAGAGCTTTGACGCTCGCCGTTCGGCCCCACAACCTCCGAGAGGCTTGGAAGAGGCCTCCCCTGAAAGCTGGATTCCCACCGATCGTTTGTTTCAAATCTTAGCCCACTAGCTCAAAAGGAAGCGCTAAAAAGTCCTGCCAAAATCACAAAGGTCGTCATGTTACAATTTAGTCAAAGGCCTACTACTGGAGCGAAACAGAGAGCTTTGACGCTCACCGTTCGGCCCCACGACCGTTCGAGAGGCTTGGAAGAGGCCTCCCCTGAAAGCTGGATTCCCACCGATCGTTTGTTTCAAATCTTAGCCCACTAGCTCAAAAGGAAGCGCTAAAAATTCCTGCCAAAATCACAAAGGTCGTCATGTTACAATTTAGTCAAAGGCCTACTACTGGAGACGAAACTGAGAGCTTTGACGCTCGCCGTTCGGCCCACGACCTCCGAGAGGCTTGGAAGAGGCCTCCCCTGAAAGCTGGATTCCCACCGATCGTTTGTTTCAAATCTTAGCCCACTAGCTCAAAAGTAAGCGCTAAGAAGTCCTGCCAAATCACATAGGTCGTCATGTTACAATTTAGTCAAAGGCTACTACTGGAGCGAAACAGAGTGCTTTGACGCTCGCCGTTCGGCCCCACAACCTCCGAGAGGCTTGGAAGAGGCCTCCCCTGAAAGCTGGATTCCACCGATCGTTTGTTTCAAATCTAGCCCACTAGCTCAAAAGCAAGCGCTAAAAAGTCCTACCAAAATCACATAGGTCGTCATGTTACAATTTAGTCAAAGGTCCTACGACTGGAGCGAAAAACCGAGTGCTTGACGCTCGCCGTTCGGCCCCACAACCTCCGAGAGGCTTGGAAGAGGCCTCCCCTGAAAGCTGATTCCCACCGATCGTTTTTGTCAAATCTTAGCCCACTAGCTCAAAAGTAAGCGCTAAAAGTCTGCCAAATCACATAGGTCGTCATGTTACAATTTAGTCAATAAAGGCCTACTACTGGAGCGAAACCGAGAGCTTTGACGCTCGCCGTTTTGCCCCACGACCTCCGAGAGGCTTGGAAGAGGCCTCCCCTGAAATCTGGATTCCCCCCGATCGTTTGTTTCAAATCTTAGCCCACTAGCTCAAAGGCAAGCGCTAAAAAGTCCTGCCAAAATCACAAAGGTCGTCATGTTACAATTTAGTCAAAGGCTTACTACTGGAGCAAAACCGAGTGCTTTGACGCTCGCCGTTCGGCCCCACAACCTCCGAGAGGCTTGGAAGAGGCCTCCCCTGAAAGCTGGATTCCCACCGATCGTTTGTTTAAAATCTTAGCCCACTAGCTCAAAAGCAAGCGCTAAAAAGTCCTGCCAAAATCACAAAGGTCGTCATGTTACAATTTAGTCAAAGGCCTACTACTGGAGCGAAACAGAGAGCTTTGACGATCGCCGTTTGGCCCCACAACCTCCGAGAGGCTTGGAAGAGGCCTCCCTGAAAGCTGGATTCCCACCGATCGTTTGTTTCAAATCTTAGCCCACTAGCTCAAAAGCAAGCGCTAAAAAGTCCTGCCAAAATCACAACGGTCGTCATGTTACAATTTAGTCAAAGGCCTACTACTGGAGACGAAACCGAGAGCTTTGACGATCGCCGTTCGGCCCACGACCTCCGAGAGGCTTGGAAGAGGCCTCCCCTGAAAGCTGGATTCCCACCGATCGTTTGTTTAAAATCTTAGCCCACTAGCTCAAAAGCAAGCGCTAAAAAGTCCTGCCAAAATCACATAGGTCGTCATGTTACAATTTAGTCAAAGGCTACGACTGGAGCGAAACCGAGTGCTTTGACGCTCGCCGTTCGGCCCCAACGACCTCCGAGAGGCTTGGAAGAGGCCTCCCCTGAAAGCTGGATTCCCACCGATCGTTTGTTTCAAATCTTAGCCCACTAGCTCAAAAGGAAGCGCTAAAAAGTCCTGCCAAAATCACATAGGTCGTCATGTTACAATTTTGTCAAAGGCCTACTACTGGAGCGAAACAGAGAGCCTTTGACGATCGCCGTTCGGCCCCACAACCTCCGAGAGGCTTGGAAGAGGCCTCCCCTGAAAGCTGGATTCCCACCGATCGTTTGTTTCAAATCTTAGCCCACTAGCTCAAAAGGAAGCGCTAAAAAGTCCTGCCAAAATCACATAGGTCGTCATGTTACAATTTGTCAAAGGCTACTACTGGAGCGAAACCGAGAGCTTTGACGCTCGCCGTTCGGCCCCACGACCTCCGAGAGGCTTGGAAGAGGCCTCCCCTGAAAGCTGGAATCCCACCGATCGTTTGTTTCAAATCTTAGCCCACTAGCTCAAAAGCAAGCGCTAAAAAGTCCTGCCAAAATCACATAGGTCGTCATGTTACAATTTAGTCAAAGGTCTACGACTGGAGCGAAACCGAGAGCTTTGACGATCGCCGTTCGGCCCACGACCTCGAGAGGCATGGAAGAGGCCTCCCCTGAAAGCTGGATTCCCACGATCGTTTGTTTCAAATCTTAGCCCACTAGCTCAAAAGCAAGCGCTAAAAAGTCCTGCCAAAATCACATAGGTCGTCATGTTACAATTTAGTCAAAGGCCTACTACTGGAGCGAAACCGAGAGCTTTGACGCTCGCCGTTCGGCCCCACAACCTCCGAGAGGCTTGGAAGAGGCCTCCCCTGAAAGCTGGATTCCCACCGATCGTTTGTTTCAAATCTTAGCCCACTAGCTCAAAAGCAAGCGCTAAAAAGTCCTGCCAAAATCACATAGGTCGTCATGTTACAATTTAGTCAAAGGCCTACTACTGGAGCGAAACCGAGAGCTTTGACGCTCGCCGTTCGGCCCCACGACCTCCGAGAGGCTTGGAAGAGGCCTCCCCTGAAAGCTGGATTCCCACCGATCGTTTGTTTCAAATCTTAGCCCACTAGCTCAAAAGCAAGCGCTAAAAAGTCCTGCCAAAATCACATAGGTCGTCATGTTACAATTTAGTCAAAGGCCTACTACTGGAGCGAAAACCGAGAGCTTTGACGCTCGCCGTTCGGCCCCACAACCTCCGAGAGGCTTGGAAGAGGCCTCCCCTGAAAGCTGGATTCCCACCGATCGTTTGTTTCAAATCTTAGCCCACTAGCTCAAAAGCAAGCGCTAAAAAGTCCTGCCAAAATCACATAGGTCGTCATGTTACAATTTAGTCAAAGGCCTACTACTGGAGCGAAACGAGAGCTTTGACGCTCGCCGTTCGGCCCCACAACCTCCGAGAGGCTTGGAAGAGGCCTCCCCTGAAAGCTGGATTCCCACCGATCGTTTGTTTCAAATCTTAGCCCACTAGCTCAAAAGCAAGCGCTAAAAAGTCCTGCCAAAATCACATAGGTCGTCATGTTACAATTTAGTCAAAGGCCTACTACTGGAGCGAAACCGAGAGCTTTGACGCTCGCCGTTCGGCCCCACGACCTCCGAGAGGCTTGGAAGAGGCCTCCCCTGAAAGCTGGATTCCCACCGATCGTTTGTTTCAAATCTTAGCCCACTAGCTCAAAAGCAAGCGCTAAAAAGTCCTGCCAAAATCACATAGGTCGTCATGTTACAATTTAGTCAAAGGCCTACTACTGGAGCGAAACCGAGAGCTTTGACGCTCGCCGTTCGGCCCCACGACCTCCGAGAGGCTTGGAAGAGGCCTCCCCTGAAAGCTGGATTCCCACCGATCGTTTGTTTCAAATCTTAGCCCACTAGCTCAAAAGCAAGCGCTAAAAAGTCCTGCCAAAATCACATAGGTCGTCATGTTACAATTTAGTCAAAGGCCTACTACTGGAGCGAAACCGAGAGCTTTGACGCTCGCCGTTCGGCCCCACAACCTCCGAGAGGCTTGGAAGAGGCCTCCCCTGAAAGCTGGATTCCCACCGATCGTTTGTTTCAAATCTTAGCCCACTAGCTCAAAAGCAAGCGCTAAAAAGTCCTGCCAAAATCACATAGGTCGTCATGTTACAATTTAGTCAAAGGCCTACTACTGGAGCGAAACCGAGAGCTTTGACGCTCGCCGTTCGGCCCCACGACCTCCGAGAGGCTTGGAAGAGGCCTCCCCTGAAAGCTGGATTCCCACCGATCGTTTGTTTCAAATCTTAGCCCACTAGCTCAAAAGCAAGCGCTAAAAAGTCCTGCCAAAATCACATAGGTCGTCATGTTACAATTTAGTCAAAGGCCTACTACTGGAGCGAAACCGAGAGCTTTGACGCTCGCCGTTCGGCCCCACGACCTCCGAGAGGCTTGGAAGAGGCCTCCCCTGAAAGCTGGATTCCCACCGATCGTTTGTTTCAAATCTTAGCCCACTAGCTCAAAAGCAAGCGCTAAAAAGTCCTGCCAAAATCACATAGGTCGTCATGTTACAATTTAGTCAAAGGCCTACTACTGGAGCGAAAACCGAGTGCTTTGACGCTCGCCGTTCGGCCCCACAACCTCCGAGAGGCTTGGAAGAGGCCTCCCCTGAAAGCTGGATTCCCACCGATCGTTTGTTTCAAATCTTAGCCCACTAGCTCAAAAGGAAGCGCTAAAAAGTCCTGCCAAAATCACATAGGTCGTCATGTTACAATTTAGTCAAAGGCCTACTACTGGAGCGAAACCGAGAGCTTTGACGCTCGCCGTTCGGCCCCACGACCTCCGAGAGGCTTGGAAGAGGCCTCCCCTGAAAGCTGGATTCCCACCGATCGTTTGTTTCAAATCTTAGCCCACTAGCTCAAAAGGAAGCGCTAAAAAGTCCTGCCAAAATCACATAGGTCGTCATGTTACAATTTAGTCAAAGGCCTACTACTGGAGCGAAACCGAGAGCTTTGACGCTCGCCGTTCGGCCCCACGACCTCCGAGAGGCTTGGAAGAGGCCTCCCCTGAAAGCTGGATTCCCACCGATCGTTTGTTTCAAATCTTAGCCCACTAGCTCAAAAGCAAGCGCTAAAAAGTCCTGCCAAAATCACATAGGTCGTCATGTTACAATTTAGTCAAAGGCCTACTACTGGAGCGAAACCGAGAGCTTTGACGCTCGCCGTTCGGCCCCACGACCTCCGAGAGGCTTGGAAGAGGCCTCCCCTGAAAGCTGGATTCCCACCGATCGTTTGTTTCAAATCTTAGCCCACTAGCTCAAAAGCAAGCGCTAAAAAGTCCTGCCAAAATCACATAGGTCGTCATGTTACAATTTAGTCAAAGGCCTACTACTGGAGCGAAACCGAGAGCTTTGACGCTCGCCGTTCGGCCCCACGACCTCCGAGAGGCTTGGAAGAGGCCTCCCCTGAAAGCTGGATTCCCACCGATCGTTTGTTTCAAATCTTAGCCCACTAGCTCAAAAGCAAGCGCTAAAAAGTCCTGCCAAAATCACATAGGTCGTCATGTTACAATTTAGTCAAAGGCCTACTACTGGAGCGAAACCGAGAGCTTTGACGCTCGCCGTTCGGCCCCACGACCTCCGAGAGGCTTGGAAGAGGCCTCCCCTGAAAGCTGGATTCCCACCGATCGTTTGTTTCAAATCTTAGCCCACTAGCTCAAAAGCAAGCGCTAAAAAGTCCTGCCAAAATCACATAGGTCGTCATGTTACAATTTAGTCAAAGGCCTACTACTGGAGCGAAACCGAGAGCTTTGACGCTCGCCGTTCGGCCCCACGACCTCCGAGAGGCTTGGAAGAGGCCTCCCCTGAAAGCTGGATTCCCACCGATCGTTTGTTTCAAATCTTAGCCCACTAGCTCAAAAGCAAGCGCTAAAAAGTCCTGCCAAAATCACATAGGTCGTCATGTTACAATTTAGTCAAAGGCCTACTACTGGAGCGAAACCGAGAGCTTTGACGCTCGCCGTTCGGCCCCACAACCTCCGAGAGGCTTGGAAGAGGCCTCCCCTGAAAGCTGGATTCCCACCGATCGTTTGTTTCAAATCTTAGCCCACTAGCTCAAAAGCAAGCGCTAAAAAGTCCTGCCAAAATCACATAGGTCGTCATGTTACAATTTAGTCAAAGGCCTACTACTGGAGCGAAACCGAGAGCTTTGACGCTCGCCGTTCGGCCCCACGACCTCCGAGAGGCTTGGAAGAGGCCTCCCCTGAAAGCTGGATTCCCACCGATCGTTTGTTTCAAATCTTAGCCCACTAGCTCAAAAGCAAGCGCTAAAAAGTCCTGCCAAAATCACATAGGTCGTCATGTTACAATTTAGTCAAAGGCCTACTACTGGAGCGAAACCGAGAGCTTTGACGCTCGCCGTTCGGCCCCACAACCTCCGAGAGGCTTGGAAGAGGCCTCCCCTGAAAGCTGGATTCCCACCGATCGTTTGTTTCAAATCTTAGCCCACTAGCTCAAAAGGAAGCGCTAAAAAGTCCTGCCAAAATCACAAAGGTCGTCATGTTACAATTTAGTCAAAGGCCTACTACTGGAGCGAAACGAGAGCTTTGACGATCGCCGTTCGGCCCCACGACCTCCGAGAGGCTTGGAAGAGGCCTCCCCTGAAAGCTGGATTCCCACCGATCGTTTGTTTCAAATCTTAGCCCACTAGCTCAAAAGCAAGCGCTAAAAAGTCCTGCCAAAATCACATAGGTCGTCATGTTACAATTTAGTCAAAGGCCTACTACTGGAGCGAAACCGAGAGCTTTGACGCTCGCCGTTCGGCCCCACGACCTCCGAGAGGCTTGGAAGAGGCCTCCCCTGAAAGCTGGATTCCCACCGATCGTTTGTTTCAAATCTTAGCCCACTAGCTCAAAAGCAAGCGCTAAAAAGTCCTGCCAAAATCACATAGGTCGTCATGTTACAATTTAGTCAAAGGCCTACTACTGGAGCGAAACCGAGAGCTTTGACGCTCGCCGTTCGGCCCCACGACCTCCGAGAGGCTTGGAAGAGGCCTCCCCTGAAAGCTGGATTCCCACCGATCGTTTGTTTCAAATCTTAGCCCACTAGCTCAAAAGCAAGCGCTAAAAAGTCCTGCCAAAATCACATAGGTCGTCATGTTACAATTTAGTCAAAGGCCTACTACTGGAGCGAAACCGAGAGCTTTGACGCTCGCCGTTCGGCCCCACGACCTCCGAGAGGCTTGGAAGAGGCCTCCCTGAAAGCTGGATTCCCACCGATCGTTTGTTTCAAATCTTAGCCCACTAGCTCAAAAGCAAGCGCTAAAAAGTCCTGCCAAAATCACATAGGTCGTCATGTTACAATTTAGTCAAAGGCCTACTACTGGAGCGAAACCGAGAGCTTTGACGCTCGCCGTTCGGCCCCACGACCTCCGAGAGGCTTGGAAGAGGCCTCCCCTGAAAGCTGGATTCCCACCGATCGTTTGTTTCAAATCTTAGCCCACTAGCTCAAAAGCAAGCGCTAAAAAGTCCTGCCAAAATCACATAGGTCGTCATGTTACAATTTAGTCAAAGGCCTACTACTGGAGCGAAACCGAGAGCTTTGACGCTCGCCGTTCGGCCCCACGACCTCCGAGAGGCTTGGAAGAGGCCTCCCCTGAAAGCTGGATTCCCACCGATCGTTTGTTTCAAATCTTAGCCCACTAGCTCAAAAGCAAGCGCTAAAAAGTCCTGCCAAAATCACATAGGTCGTCATGTTACAATTTAGTCAAAGGCCTACTACTGGAGCGAAACCGAGAGCTTTGACGCTCGCCGTTCGGCCCCACGACCTCCGAGAGGCTTGGAAGAGGCCTCCCTGAAAGCTGGATTCCCACCGATCGTTTGTTTCAAATCTTAGCCCACTAGCTCAAAAGCAAGCGCTAAAAAGTCCTGCCAAAATCACATCGGTCGTCATGTTACAATTTAGTCAAAGGCCTACTACTGGAGCGAAACCGAGAGCTTTGACGCTCGCCGTTCGGCCCCACGACCTCCGAGAGGCTTGGAAGAGGCCTCCCCTGAAAGCTGGATTCCCACCGATCGTTTGTTTCAAATCTTAGCCCACTAGCTCAAAAGCAAGCGCTAAAAAGTCCTGCCAAAATCACATAGGTCGTCATGTTACAATTTAGTCAAAGGCCTACTACTGGAGCGAAACCGAGAGCTTTGACGCTCGCCGTTCGGCCCCACGACCTCCGAGAGGCTTGGAAGAGGCCTCCCCTGAAAGCTGGATTCCCACCGATCGTTTGTTTCAAATCTTAGCCCACTAGCTCAAAAGCAAGCGCTAAAAAGTCCTGCCAAAATCACATCGGTCGTCATGTTACAATTTAGTCAAAGGCCTACTACTGGAGCGAAACCGAGAGCTTTGACGCTCGCCGTTCGGCCCCACGACCTCCGAGAGGCTTGGAAGAGGCCTCCCCTGAAAGCTGGATTCCCACCGATCGTTTGTTTCAAATCTTAGCCCACTAGCTCAAAAGCAAGCGCTAAAAAGTCCTGCCAAAATCACATCGGTCGTCATGTTACAATTTAGTCAAAGGCCTACTACTGGAGCGAAACCGAGAGCTTTGACGCTCGCCGTTCGGCCCCACGACCTCCGAGAGGCTTGGAAGAGGCCTCCCCTGAAAGCTGGATTCCCACCGATCGTTTGTTTCAAATCTTAGCCCACTAGCTCAAAAGCAAGCGCTAAAAAGTCCTGCCAAAATCACATAGGTCGTCATGTTACAATTTAGTCAAAGGCCTACTACTGGAGCGAAACCGAGAGCTTTGACGCTCGCCGTTCGGCCCCACGACCTCCGAGAGGCTTGGAAGAGGCCTCCCCTGAAAGCTGGATTCCCACCGATCGTTTGTTTCAAATCTTAGCCCACTAGCTCAAAAGCAAGCGCTAAAAAGTCCTGCCAAAATCACATAGGTCGTCATGTTACAATTTAGTCAAAGGCCTACTACTGGAGCGAAACCGAGAGCTTTGACGCTCGCCGTTCGGCCCCACGACCTCCGAGAGGCTTGGAAGAGGCCTCCCCTGAAAGCTGGATTCCCACCGATCGTTTGTTTCAAATCTTAGCCCACTAGCTCAAAAGCAAGCGCTAAAAAGTCCTGCCAAAATCACATAGGTCGTCATGTTACAATTTAGTCAAAGGCCTACTACTGGAGCGAAACCGAGAGCTTTGACGCTCGCCGTTCGGCCCCACGACCTCCGAGAGGCTTGGAAGAGGCCTCCCCTGAAAGCTGGATTCCCACCGATCGTTTGTTTCAAATCTTAGCCCACTAGCTCAAAAGCAAGCGCTAAAAAGTCCTGCCAAAATCACATAGGTCGTCATGTTACAATTTAGTCAAAGGCCTACTACTGGAGCGAAACCGAGAGCTTTGACGCTCGCCGTTCGGCCCCACGACCTCCGAGAGGCTTGGAAGAGGCCTCCCCTGAAAGCTGGATTCCCACCGATCGTTTGTTTCAAATCTTAGCCCACTAGCTCAAAAGCAAGCGCTAAAAAGTCCTGCCAAAATCACATCGGTCGTCATGTTACAATTTAGTCAAAGGCCTACTACTGGAGCGAAACCGAGAGCTTTGACGCTCGCCGTTCGGCCCCACGACCTCCGAGAGGCTTGGAAGAGGCCTCCCCTGAAAGCTGGATTCCCACCGATCGTTTGTTTCAAATCTTAGCCCACTAGCTCAAAAGCAAGCGCTAAAAAGTCCTGCCAAAATCACATAGGTCGTCATGTTACAATTTAGTCAAAGGCCTACTACTGGAGCGAAACCGAGAGCTTTGACGCTCGCCGTTCGGCCCCACGACCTCCGAGAGGCTTGGAAGAGGCCTCCCCTGAAAGCTGGATTCCCACCGATCGTTTGTTTCAAATCTTAGCCCACTAGCTCAAAAGGAAGCGCTAAAAAGTCCTGCCAAAATCACATCGGTCGTCATGTTACAATTTAGTCAAAGGCCTACTACTGGAGCGAAACCGAGAGCTTTGACGCTCGCCGTTCGGCCCCACGACCTCCGAGAGGCTTGGAAGAGGCCTCCCCTGAAAGCTGGATTCCCACCGATCGTTTGTTTCAAATCTTAGCCCACTAGCTCAAAAGCAAGCGCTAAAAAGTCCTGCCAAAATCACATCGGTCGTCATGTTACAATTTAGTCAAAGGCCTACTACTGGAGCGAAACCGAGAGCTTTGACGCTCGCCGTTCGGCCCCACGACCTCCGAGAGGCTTGGAAGAGGCCTCCCCTGAAAGCTGGATTCCCACCGATCGTTTGTTTCAAATCTTAGCCCACTAGCTCAAAAGCAAGCGCTAAAAAGTCCTGCCAAAATCACATAGGTCGTCATGTTACAATTTAGTCAAAGGCCTACTACTGGAGCGAAACCGAGAGCTTTGACGCTCGCCGTTCGGCCCCACGACCTCCGAGAGGCTTGGAAGAGGCCTCCCTGAAAGCTGGATTCCCACCGATCGTTTGTTTCAAATCTTAGCCCACTAGCTCAAAAGCAAGCGCTAAAAAGTCCTGCCAAAATCACATCGGTCGTCATGTTACAATTTAGTCAAAGGCCTACTACTGGAGCGAAACCGAGAGCTTTGACGCTCGCCGTTCGGCCCCACGACCTCCGAGAGGCTTGGAAGAGGCCTCCCCTGAAAGCTGGATTCCCACCGATCGTTTGTTTCAAATCTTAGCCCACTAGCTCAAAAGCAAGCGCTAAAAAGTCCTGCCAAAATCACATCGGTCGTCATGTTACAATTTAGTCAAAGGCCTACTACTGGAGCGAAACCGAGAGCTTTGACGCTCGCCGTTCGGCCCCACGACCTCCGAGAGGCTTGGAAGAGGCCTCCCCTGAAAGCTGGATTCCCACCGATCGTTTGTTTCAAATCTTAGCCCACTAGCTCAAAAGCAAGCGCTAAAAAGTCCTGCCAAAATCACATCGGTCGTCATGTTACAATTTAGTCAAAGGCCTACTACTGGAGCGAAACCGAGAGCTTTGACGCTCGCCGTTCGGCCCCACGACCTCCGAGAGGCTTGGAAGAGGCCTCCCCTGAAAGCTGGATTCCCACCGATCGTTTGTTTCAAATCTTAGCCCACTAGCTCAAAAGCAAGCGCTAAAAAGTCCTGCCAAAATCACATCGGTCGTCATGTTACAATTTAGTCAAAGGCCTACTACTGGAGCGAAACCGAGAGCTTTGACGCTCGCCGTTCGGCCCCACGACCTCCGAGAGGCTTGGAAGAGGCCTCCCCTGAAAGCTGGATTCCCACCGATCGTTTGTTTCAAATCTTAGCCCACTAGCTCAAAAGCAAGCGCTAAAAAGTCCTGCCAAAATCACATCGGTCGTCATGTTACAATTTAGTCAAAGGCCTACTACTGGAGCGAAACCGAGAGCTTTGACGCTCGCCGTTCGGCCCCACGACCTCCGAGAGGCTTGGAAGAGGCCTCCCCTGAAAGCTGGATTCCCACCGATCGTTTGTTTCAAATCTTAGCCCACTAGCTCAAAAGCAAGCGCTAAAAAGTCCTGCCAAAATCACATCGGTCGTCATGTTACAATTTAGTCAAAGGCCTACTACTGGAGCGAAACCGAGAGCTTTGACGCTCGCCGTTCGGCCCCACGACCTCCGAGAGGCTTGGAAGAGGCCTCCCCTGAAAGCTGGATTCCCACCGATCGTTTGTTTCAAATCTTAGCCCACTAGCTCAAAAGCAAGCGCTAAAAAGTCCTGCCAAAATCACATCGGTCGTCATGTTACAATTTAGTCAAAGGCCTACTACTGGAGCGAAACCGAGAGCTTTGACGCTCGCCGTTCGGCCCCACGACCTCCGAGAGGCTTGGAAGAGGCCTCCCCTGAAAGCTGGATTCCCACCGATCGTTTGTTTCAAATCTTAGCCCACTAGCTCAAAAGCAAGCGCTAAAAAGTCCTGCCAAAATCACATCGGTCGTCATGTTACAATTTAGTCAAAGGCCTACTACTGGAGCGAAACCGAGAGCTTTGACGCTCGCCGTTCGGCCCCACGACCTCCGAGAGGCTTGGAAGAGGCCTCCCCTGAAAGCTGGATTCCCACCGATCGTTTGTTTCAAATCTTAGCCCACTAGCTCAAAAGCAAGCGCTAAAAAGTCCTGCCAAAATCACATAGGTCGTCATGTTACAATTTAGTCAAAGGCCTACTACTGGAGCGAAACCGAGAGCTTTGACGCTCGCCGTTCGGCCCCACGACCTCCGAGAGGCTTGGAAGAGGCCTCCCCTGAAAGCTGGATTCCCACCGATCGTTTGTTTCAAATCTTAGCCCACTAGCTCAAAAGCAAGCGCTAAAAAGTCCTGCCAAAATCACATCGGTCGTCATGTTACAATTTAGTCAAAGGCCTACTACTGGAGCGAAACCGAGAGCTTTGACGCTCGCCGTTCGGCCCCACGACCTCCGAGAGGCTTGGAAGAGGCCTCCCCTGAAAGCTGGATTCCCACCGATCGTTTGTTTCAAATCTTAGCCCACTAGCTCAAAAGCAAGCGCTAAAAAGTCCTGCCAAAATCACATCGGTCGTCATGTTACAATTTAGTCAAAGGCCTACTACTGGAGCGAAACCGAGAGCTTTGACGCTCGCCGTTCGGCCCCACGACCTCGAGAGGCTTGGAAGAGGCCTCCCCTGAAAGCTGGATTCCCACCGATCGTTTGTTTCAAATCTTAGCCCACTAGCTCAAAAGCAAGCGCTAAAAAGTCCTGCCAAAATCACATCGGTCGTCATGTTACAATTTAGTCAAAGGCCTACTACTGGAGCGAAACCGAGAGCTTTGACGCTCGCCGTTCGGCCCCACGACCTCCGAGAGGCTTGGAAGAGGCCTCCCCTGAAAGCTGGATTCCCACCGATCGTTTGTTTCAAATCTTAGCCCACTAGCTCAAAAGCAAGCGCTAAAAAGTCCTGCCAAAATCACATCGGTCGTCATGTTACAATTTAGTCAAAGGCCTACTACTGGAGCGAAACCGAGAGCTTTGACGCTCGCCGTTCGGCCCCACGACCTCCGAGAGGCTTGGAAGAGGCCTCCCCTGAAAGCTGGATTCCCACCGATCGTTTGTTTCAAATCTTAGCCCACTAGCTCAAAAGCAAGCGCTAAAAAGTCCTGCCAAAATCACATAGGTCGTCATGTTACAATTTAGTCAAAGGCCTACTACTGGAGCGAAACCGAGAGCTTTGACGCTCGCCGTTCGGCCCCACGACCTCCGAGAGGCTTGGAAGAGGCCTCCCCTGAAAGCTGGATTCCCACCGATCGTTTGTTTCAAATCTTAGCCCACTAGCTCAAAAGCAAGCGCTAAAAAGTCCTGCCAAAATCACATCGGTCGTCATGTTACAATTTAGTCAAAGGCCTACTACTGGAGCGAAACCGAGAGCTTTGACGCTCGCCGTTCGGCCCCACGACCTCCGAGAGGCTTGGAAGAGGCCTCCCCTGAAAGCTGGATTCCCACCGATCGTTTGTTTCAAATCTTAGCCCACTAGCTCAAAAGCAAGCGCTAAAAAGTCCTGCCAAAATCACATAGGTCGTCATGTTACAATTTAGTCAAAGGCCTACTACTGGAGCGAAACCGAGAGCTTTGACGCTCGCCGTTCGGCCCCACGACCTCCGAGAGGCTTGGAAGAGGCCTCCCTGAAAGCTGGATTCCCACCGATCGTTTGTTTCAAATCTTAGCCCACTAGCTCAAAAGCAAGCGCTAAAAAGTCCTGCCAAAATCACATCGGTCGTCATGTTACAATTTAGTCAAAGGCCTACTACTGGAGCGAAACCGAGAGCTTTGACGCTCGCCGTTCGGCCCCACGACCTCCGAGAGGCTTGGAAGAGGCCTCCCCTGAAAGCTGGATTCCCACCGATCGTTTGTTTCAAATCTTAGCCCACTAGCTCAAAAGCAAGCGCTAAAAAGTCCTGCCAAAATCACATCGGTCGTCATGTTACAATTTAGTCAAAGGCCTACTACTGGAGCGAAACCGAGAGCTTTGACGCTCGCCGTTCGGCCCCACGACCTCCGAGAGGCTTGGAAGAGGCCTCCCCTGAAAGCTGGATTCCCACCGATCGTTTGTTTCAAATCTTAGCCCACTAGCTCAAAAGCAAGCGCTAAAAAGTCCTGCCAAAATCACATCGGTCGTCATGTTACAATTTAGTCAAAGGCCTACTACTGGAGCGAAACCGAGAGCTTTGACGCTCGCCGTTCGGCCCCACGACCTCCGAGAGGCTTGGAAGAGGCCTCCCCTGAAAGCTGGATTCCCACCGATCGTTTGTTTCAAATCTTAGCCCACTAGCTCAAAAGCAAGCGCTAAAAAGTCCTGCCAAAATCACATAGGTCGTCATGTTACAATTTAGTCAAAGGCCTACTACTGGAGCGAAACCGAGAGCTTTGACGCTCGCCGTTCGGCCCCACGACCTCGAGAGGCTTGGAAGAGGCCTCCCCTGAAAGCTGGATTCCCACCGATCGTTTGTTTCAAATCTTAGCCCACTAGCTCAAAAGCAAGCGCTAAAAAGTCCTGCCAAAATCACATCGGTCGTCATGTTACAATTTAGTCAAAGGCCTACTACTGGAGCGAAACCGAGAGCTTTGACGCTCGCCGTTCGGCCCCACGACCTCCGAGAGGCTTGGAAGAGGCCTCCCCTGAAAGCTGGATTCCCACCGATCGTTTGTTTCAAATCTTAGCCCACTAGCTCAAAAGCAAGCGCTAAAAAGTCCTGCCAAAATCACATCGGTCGTCATGTTACAATTTAGTCAAAGGCCTACTACTGGAGCGAAACCGAGAGCTTTGACGCTCGCCGTTCGGCCCCACGACCTCCGAGAGGCTTGGAAGAGGCCTCCCCTGAAAGCTGGATTCCCACCGATCGTTTGTTTCAAATCTTAGCCCACTAGCTCAAAAGCAAGCGCTAAAAAGTCCTGCCAAAATCACATCGGTCGTCATGTTACAATTTAGTCAAAGGCCTACTACTGGAGCGAAACCGAGAGCTTTGACGCTCGCCGTTCGGCCCCACGACCTCCGAGAGGCTTGGAAGAGGCCTCCCCTGAAAGCTGGATTCCCACCGATCGTTTGTTTCAAATCTTAGCCCACTAGCTCAAAAGGAAGCGCTAAAAAGTCCTGCCAAAATCACATCGGTCGTCATGTTACAATTTAGTCAAAGGCCTACTACTGGAGCGAAACCGAGAGCTTTGACGCTCGCCGTTCGGCCCCACGACCTCCGAGAGGCTTGGAAGAGGCCTCCCCTGAAAGCTGGATTCCCACCGATCGTTTGTTTCAAATCTTAGCCCACTAGCTCAAAAGCAAGCGCTAAAAGTCCTGCCAAAATCACATCGGTCGTCATGTTACAATTTAGTCAAAGGCCTACTACTGGAGCGAAACCGAGAGCTTTGACGCTCGCCGTTCGGCCCCACGACCTCCGAGAGGCTTGGAAGAGGCCTCCCCTGAAAGCTGGATTCCCACCGATCGTTTGTTTCAAATCTTAGCCCACTAGCTCAAAAGCAAGCGCTAAAAAGTCCTGCCAAAATCACATCGGTCGTCATGTTACAATTTAGTCAAAGGCCTACTACTGGAGCGAAACCGAGAGCTTTGACGCTCGCCGTTCGGCCCCACGACCTCCGAGAGGCTTGGAAGAGGCCTCCCCTGAAAGCTGGATTCCCACCGATCGTTTGTTTCAAATCTTAGCCCACTAGCTCAAAAGCAAGCGCTAAAAAGTCCTGCCAAAATCACATAGGTCGTCATGTTACAATTTAGTCAAAGGCCTACTACTGGAGCGAAACCGAGAGCTTTGACGCTCGCCGTTCGGCCCCACGACCTCCGAGAGGCTTGGAAGAGGCCTCCCCTGAAAGCTGGATTCCCACCGATCGTTTGTTTCAAATCTTAGCCCACTAGCTCAAAAGCAAGCGCTAAAAAGTCCTGCCAAAATCACATAGGTCGTCATGTTACAATTTAGTCAAAGGCCTACTACTGGAGCGAAACCGAGAGCTTTGACGCTCGCCGTTCGGCCCCACGACCTCCGAGAGGCTTGGAAGAGGCCTCCCCTGAAAGCTGGATTCCCACCGATCGTTTGTTTCAAATCTTAGCCCACTAGCTCAAAAGCAAGCGCTAAAAAGTCCTGCCAAAATCACATCGGTCGTCATGTTACAATTTAGTCAAAGGCCTACTACTGGAGCGAAACCGAGAGCTTTGACGCTCGCCGTTCGGCCCCACGACCTCCGAGAGGCTTGGAAGAGGCCTCCCTGAAAGCTGGATTCCCACCGATCGTTTGTTTCAAATCTTAGCCCACTAGCTCAAAAGCAAGCGCTAAAAAGTCCTGCCAAAATCACATAGGTCGTCATGTTACAATTTAGTCAAAGGCCTACTACTGGAGCGAAACCGAGAGCTTTGACGCTCGCCGTTCGGCCCCACGACCTCCGAGAGGCTTGGAAGAGGCCTCCCTGAAAGCTGGATTCCCACCGATCGTTTGTTTCAAATCTTAGCCCACTAGCTCAAAAGCAAGCGCTAAAAAGTCCTGCCAAAATCACATCGGTCGTCATGTTACAATTTAGTCAAAGGCCTACTACTGGAGCGAAACCGAGAGCTTTGACGCTCGCCGTTCGGCCCCACGACCTCCGAGAGGCTTGGAAGAGGCCTCCCCTGAAAGCTGGATTCCCACCGATCGTTTGTTTCAAATCTTAGCCCACTAGCTCAAAAGCAAGCGCTAAAAAGTCCTGCCAAAATCACATAGGTCGTCATGTTACAATTTAGTCAAAGGCCTACTACTGGAGCGAAACCGAGAGCTTTGACGCTCGCCGTTCGGCCCCACGACCTCCGAGAGGCTTGGAAGAGGCCTCCCTGAAAGCTGGATTCCCACCGATCGTTTGTTTCAAATCTTAGCCCACTAGCTCAAAAGCAAGCGCTAAAAAGTCCTGCCAAAATCACATCGGTCGTCATGTTACAATTTAGTCAAAGGCCTACTACTGGAGCGAAACCGAGAGCTTTGACGCTCGCCGTTCGGCCCCACGACCTCCGAGAGGCTTGGAAGAGGCCTCCCCTGAAAGCTGGATTCCCACCGATCGTTTGTTTCAAATCTTAGCCCACTAGCTCAAAAGCAAGCGCTAAAAAGTCCTGCCAAAATCACATAGGTCGTCATGTTACAATTTAGTCAAAGGCCTACTACTGGAGCGAAACCGAGAGCTTTGACGCTCGCCGTTCGGCCCCACGACCTCCGAGAGGCTTGGAAGAGGCCTCCCCTGAAAGCTGGATTCCCACCGATCGTTTGTTTCAAATCTTAGCCCACTAGCTCAAAAGCAAGCGCTAAAAAGTCCTGCCAAAATCACATCGGTCGTCATGTTACAATTTAGTCAAAGGCCTACTACTGGAGCGAAACCGAGAGCTTTGACGCTCGCCGTTCGGCCCCACGACCTCCGAGAGGCTTGGAAGAGGCCTCCCCTGAAAGCTGGATTCCCACCGATCGTTTGTTTCAAATCTTAGCCCACTAGCTCAAAAGCAAGCGCTAAAAAGTCCTGCCAAAATCACATAGGTCGTCATGTTACAATTTAGTCAAAGGCCTACTACTGGAGCGAAACCGAGAGCTTTGACGCTCGCCGTTCGGCCCCACGACCTCCGAGAGGCTTGGAAGAGGCCTCCCTGAAAGCTGGATTCCCACCGATCGTTTGTTTCAAATCTTAGCCCACTAGCTCAAAAGCAAGCGCTAAAAAGTCCTGCCAAAATCACATCGGTCGTCATGTTACAATTTAGTCAAAGGCCTACTACTGGAGCGAAACCGAGAGCTTTGACGCTCGCCGTTCGGCCCCACGACCTCCGAGAGGCTTGGAAGAGGCCTCCCTGAAAGCTGGATTCCCACCGATCGTTTGTTTCAAATCTTAGCCCACTAGCTCAAAAGCAAGCGCTAAAAAGTCCTGCCAAAATCACATAGGTCGTCATGTTACAATTTAGTCAAAGGCCTACTACTGGAGCGAAACCGAGAGCTTTGACGCTCGCCGTTCGGCCCCACGACCTCCGAGAGGCTTGGAAGAGGCCTCCCCTGAAAGCTGGATTCCCACCGATCGTTTGTTTCAAATCTTAGCCCACTAGCTCAAAAGCAAGCGCTAAAAAGTCCTGCCAAAATCACATCGGTCGTCATGTTACAATTTAGTCAAAGGCCTACTACTGGAGCGAAACCGAGAGCTTTGACGCTCGCCGTTCGGCCCCACGACCTCCGAGAGGCTTGGAAGAGGCCTCCCTGAAAGCTGGATTCCCACCGATCGTTTGTTTCAAATCTTAGCCCACTAGCTCAAAAGCAAGCGCTAAAAAGTCCTGCCAAAATCACATAGGTCGTCATGTTACAATTTAGTCAAAGGCCTACTACTGGAGCGAAACCGAGAGCTTTGACGCTCGCCGTTCGGCCCCACGACCTCCGAGAGGCTTGGAAGAGGCCTCCCCTGAAAGCTGGATTCCCACCGATCGTTTGTTTCAAATCTTAGCCCACTAGCTCAAAAGCAAGCGCTAAAAAGTCCTGCCAAAATCACATCGGTCGTCATGTTACAATTTAGTCAAAGGCCTACTACTGGAGCGAAACCGAGAGCTTTGACGCTCGCCGTTCGGCCCCACGACCTCCGAGAGGCTTGGAAGAGGCCTCCCTGAAAGCTGGATTCCCACCGATCGTTTGTTTCAAATCTTAGCCCACTAGCTCAAAAGCAAGCGCTAAAAAGTCCTGCCAAAATCACATAGGTCGTCATGTTACAATTTAGTCAAAGGCCTACTACTGGAGCGAAACCGAGAGCTTTGACGCTCGCCGTTCGGCCCCACGACCTCCGAGAGGCTTGGAAGAGGCCTCCCCTGAAAGCTGGATTCCCACCGATCGTTTGTTTCAAATCTTAGCCCACTAGCTCAAAAGCAAGCGCTAAAAAGTCCTGCCAAAATCACATCGGTCGTCATGTTACAATTTAGTCAAAGGCCTACTACTGGAGCGAAACCGAGAGCTTTGACGCTCGCCGTTCGGCCCCACGACCTCCGAGAGGCTTGGAAGAGGCCTCCCCTGAAAGCTGGATTCCCACCGATCGTTTGTTTCAAATCTTAGCCCACTAGCTCAAAAGCAAGCGCTAAAAAGTCCTGCCAAAATCACATAGGTCGTCATGTTACAATTTAGTCAAAGGCCTACTACTGGAGCGAAACCGAGAGCTTTGACGCTCGCCGTTCGGCCCCACGACCTCCGAGAGGCTTGGAAGAGGCCTCCCCTGAAAGCTGGATTCCCACCGATCGTTTGTTTCAAATCTTAGCCCACTAGCTCAAAAGCAAGCGCTAAAAAGTCCTGCCAAAATCACATCGGTCGTCATGTTACAATTTAGTCAAAGGCCTACTACTGGAGCGAAACCGAGAGCTTTGACGCTCGCCGTTCGGCCCCACGACCTCCGAGAGGCTTGGAAGAGGCCTCCCCTGAAAGCTGGATTCCCACCGATCGTTTGTTTCAAATCTTAGCCCACTAGCTCAAAAGCAAGCGCTAAAAAGTCCTGCCAAAATCACATAGGTCGTCATGTTACAATTTAGTCAAAGGCCTACTACTGGAGCGAAACCGAGAGCTTTGACGCTCGCCGTTCGGCCCCACGACCTCCGAGAGGCTTGGAAGAGGCCTCCCCTGAAAGCTGGATTCCCACCGATCGTTTGTTTCAAATCTTAGCCCACTAGCTCAAAAGCAAGCGCTAAAAAGTCCTGCCAAAATCACATAGGTCGTCATGTTACAATTTAGTCAAAGGCCTACTACTGGAGCGAAACCGAGAGCTTTGACGCTCGCCGTTCGGCCCCACGACCTCCGAGAGGCTTGGAAGAGGCCTCCCCTGAAAGCTGGATTCCCACCGATCGTTTGTTTCAAATCTTAGCCCACTAGCTCAAAAGCAAGCGCTAAAAAGTCCTGCCAAAATCACATCGGTCGTCATGTTACAATTTAGTCAAAGGCCTACTACTGGAGCGAAACCGAGAGCTTTGACGCTCGCCGTTCGGCCCCACGACCTCCGAGAGGCTTGGAAGAGGCCTCCCCTGAAAGCTGGATTCCCACCGATCGTTTGTTTCAAATCTTAGCCCACTAGCTCAAAAGCAAGCGCTAAAAAGTCCTGCCAAAATCACATAGGTCGTCATGTTACAATTTAGTCAAAGGCCTACTACTGGAGCGAAACCGAGAGCTTTGACGCTCGCCGTTCGGCCCCACGACCTCCGAGAGGCTTGGAAGAGGCCTCCCCTGAAAGCTGGATTCCCACCGATCGTTTGTTTCAAATCTTAGCCCACTAGCTCAAAAGCAAGCGCTAAAAGTCCTGCCAAAATCACATCGGTCGTCATGTTACAATTTAGTCAAAGGCCTACTACTGGAGCGAAACCGAGAGCTTTGACGCTCGCCGTTCGGCCCCACGACCTCCGAGAGGCTTGGAAGAGGCCTCCCTGAAAGCTGGATTCCCACCGATCGTTTGTTTCAAATCTTAGCCCACTAGCTCAAAAGCAAGCGCTAAAAAGTCCTGCCAAAATCACATAGGTCGTCATGTTACAATTTAGTCAAAGGCCTACTACTGGAGCGAAACCGAGAGCTTTGACGCTCGCCGTTCGGCCCCACGACCTCCGAGAGGCTTGGAAGAGGCCTCCCCTGAAAGCTGGATTCCCACCGATCGTTTGTTTCAAATCTTAGCCCACTAGCTCAAAAGCAAGCGCTAAAAAGTCCTGCCAAAATCACATAGGTCGTCATGTTACAATTTAGTCAAAGGCCTACTACTGGAGCGAAACCGAGAGCTTTGACGCTCGCCGTTCGGCCCCACGACCTCCGAGAGGCTTGGAAGAGGCCTCCCCTGAAAGCTGGATTCCCACCGATCGTTTGTTTCAAATCTTAGCCCACTAGCTCAAAAGCAAGCGCTAAAAAGTCCTGCCAAAATCACATCGGTCGTCATGTTACAATTTAGTCAAAGGCCTACTACTGGAGCGAAACCGAGAGCTTTGACGCTCGCCGTTCGGCCCCACGACCTCGAGAGGCTTGGAAGAGGCCTCCCCTGAAAGCTGGATTCCCACCGATCGTTTGTTTCAAATCTTAGCCCACTAGCTCAAAAGCAAGCGCTAAAAAGTCCTGCCAAAATCACATAGGTCGTCATGTTACAATTTAGTCAAAGGCCTACTACTGGAGCGAAACCGAGAGCTTTGACGCTCGCCGTTCGGCCCCACGACCTCCGAGAGGCTTGGAAGAGGCCTCCCCTGAAAGCTGGATTCCCACCGATCGTTTGTTTCAAATCTTAGCCCACTAGCTCAAAAGCAAGCGCTAAAAAGTCCTGCCAAAATCACATCGGTCGTCATGTTACAATTTAGTCAAAGGCCTACTACTGGAGCGAAACCGAGAGCTTTGACGCTCGCCGTTCGGCCCCACGACCTCCGAGAGGCTTGGAAGAGGCCTCCCTGAAAGCTGGATTCCCACCGATCGTTTGTTTCAAATCTTAGCCCACTAGCTCAAAAGCAAGCGCTAAAAAGTCCTGCCAAAATCACATAGGTCGTCATGTTACAATTTAGTCAAAGGCCTACTACTGGAGCGAAACCGAGAGCTTTGACGCTCGCCGTTCGGCCCCACGACCTCCGAGAGGCTTGGAAGAGGCCTCCCCTGAAAGCTGGATTCCCACCGATCGTTTGTTTCAAATCTTAGCCCACTAGCTCAAAAGCAAGCGCTAAAAAGTCCTGCCAAAATCACATCGGTCGTCATGTTACAATTTAGTCAAAGGCCTACTACTGGAGCGAAACCGAGAGCTTTGACGCTCGCCGTTCGGCCCCACGACCTCCGAGAGGCTTGGAAGAGGCCTCCCTGAAAGCTGGATTCCCACCGATCGTTTGTTTCAAATCTTAGCCCACTAGCTCAAAAGCAAGCGCTAAAAAGTCCTGCCAAAATCACATCGGTCGTCATGTTACAATTTAGTCAAAGGCCTACTACTGGAGCGAAACGAGAGCTTTGACGCTCGCCGTTCGGCCCCACGACCTCCGAGAGGCTTGGAAGAGGCCTCCCCTGAAAGCTGGATTCCCACCGATCGTTTGTTTCAAATCTTAGCCCACTAGCTCAAAAGCAAGCGCTAAAAGTCCTGCCAAAATCACATAGGTCGTCATGTTACAATTTAGTCAAAGGCCTACTACTGGAGCGAAACCGAGAGCTTTGACGCTCGCCGTTCGGCCCCACGACCTCCGAGAGGCTTGGAAGAGGCCTCCCCTGAAAGCTGGATTCCCACGATCGTTTGTTTCAAATCTTAGCCCACTAGCTCAAAAGCAAGCGCTAAAAAGTCCTGCCAAAATCACATCGGTCGTCATGTTACAATTTAGTCAAAGGCCTACTACTGGAGCGAAACCGAGAGCTTTGACGCTCGCCGTTCGGCCCCACGACCTCCGAGAGGCTTGGAAGAGGCCTCCCCTGAAAGCTGGATTCCCACCGATCGTTTGTTTCAAATCTTAGCCCACTAGCTCAAAAGCAAGCGCTAAAAAGTCCTGCCAAAATCACATCGGTCGTCATGTTACAATTTAGTCAAAGGCCTACTACTGGAGCGAAACCGAGAGCTTTGACGCTCGCCGTTCGGCCCCACGACCTCCGAGAGGCTTGGAAGAGGCCTCCCCTGAAAGCTGGATTCCCACCGATCGTTTGTTTCAAATCTTAGCCCACTAGCTCAAAAGCAAGCGCTAAAAAGTCCTGCCAAAATCACATAGGTCGTCATGTTACAATTTAGTCAAAGGCCTACTACTGGAGCGAAACCGAGAGCTTTGACGCTCGCCGTTCGGCCCCACGACCTCCGAGAGGCTTGGAAGAGGCCTCCCCTGAAAGCTGGATTCCCACCGATCGTTTGTTTCAAATCTTAGCCCACTAGCTCAAAAGCAAGCGCTAAAAAGTCCTGCCAAAATCACATCGGTCGTCATGTTACAATTTAGTCAAAGGCCTACTACTGGAGCGAAACCGAGAGCTTTGACGCTCGCCGTTCGGCCCCACGACCTCCGAGAGGCTTGGAAGAGGCCTCCCCTGAAAGCTGGATTCCCACCGATCGTTTGTTTCAAATCTTAGCCCACTAGCTCAAAAGGAAGCGCTAAAAAGTCCTGCCAAAATCACATAGGTCGTCATGTTACAATTTAGTCAAAGGCCTACTACTGGAGCGAAACCGAGAGCTTTGACGCTCGCCGTTCGGCCCCACGACCTCCGAGAGGCTTGGAAGAGGCCTCCCCTGAAAGCTGGATTCCCACCGATCGTTTGTTTCAAATCTTAGCCCACTAGCTCAAAAGCAAGCGCTAAAAAGTCCTGCCAAAATCACATCGGTCGTCATGTTACAATTTAGTCAAAGGCCTACTACTGGAGCGAAACCGAGAGCTTTGACGCTCGCCGTTCGGCCCCACGACCTCCGAGAGGCTTGGAAGAGGCCTCCCCTGAAAGCTGGATTCCCACCGATCGTTTGTTTCAAATCTTAGCCCACTAGCTCAAAAGCAAGCGCTAAAAAGTCCTGCCAAAATCACATCGGTCGTCATGTTACAATTTAGTCAAAGGCCTACTACTGGAGCGAAACCGAGAGCTTTGACGCTCGCCGTTCGGCCCCACGACCTCCGAGAGGCTTGGAAGAGGCCTCCCTGAAAGCTGGATTCCCACCGATCGTTTGTTTCAAATCTTAGCCCACTAGCTCAAAAGCAAGCGCTAAAAAGTCCTGCCAAAATCACATCGGTCGTCATGTTACAATTTAGTCAAAGGCCTACTACTGGAGCGAAACCGAGAGCTTTGACGCTCGCCGTTCGGCCCCACGACCTCCGAGAGGCTTGGAAGAGGCCTCCCTGAAAGCTGGATTCCCACCGATCGTTTGTTTCAAATCTTAGCCCACTAGCTCAAAAGCAAGCGCTAAAAAGTCCTGCCAAAATCACATAGGTCGTCATGTTACAATTTAGTCAAAGGCCTACTACTGGAGCGAAACCGAGAGCTTTGACGCTCGCCGTTCGGCCCCACGACCTCCGAGAGGCTTGGAAGAGGCCTCCCTGAAAGCTGGATTCCCACCGATCGTTTGTTTCAAATCTTAGCCCACTAGCTCAAAAGCAAGCGCTAAAAAGTCCTGCCAAAATCACATCGGTCGTCATGTTACAATTTAGTCAAAGGCCTACTACTGGAGCGAAACCGAGAGCTTTGACGCTCGCCGTTCGGCCCCACGACCTCCGAGAGGCTTGGAAGAGGCCTCCCCTGAAAGCTGGATTCCCACCGATCGTTTGTTTCAAATCTTAGCCCACTAGCTCAAAAGCAAGCGCTAAAAAGTCCTGCCAAAATCACATCGGTCGTCATGTTACAATTTAGTCAAAGGCCTACTACTGGAGCGAAACCGAGAGCTTTGACGCTCGCCGTTCGGCCCCACGACCTCCGAGAGGCTTGGAAGAGGCCTCCCCTGAAAGCTGGATTCCCACCGATCGTTTGTTTCAAATCTTAGCCCACTAGCTCAAAAGCAAGCGCTAAAAAGTCCTGCCAAAATCACATCGGTCGTCATGTTACAATTTAGTCAAAGGCCTACTACTGGAGCGAAACCGAGAGCTTTGACGCTCGCCGTTCGGCCCCACGACCTCCGAGAGGCTTGGAAGAGGCCTCCCTGAAAGCTGGATTCCCACCGATCGTTTGTTTCAAATCTTAGCCCACTAGCTCAAAAGCAAGCGCTAAAAAGTCCTGCCAAAATCACATCGGTCGTCATGTTACAATTTAGTCAAAGGCCTACTACTGGAGCGAAACCGAGAGCTTTGACGCTCGCCGTTCGGCCCCACGACCTCCGAGAGGCTTGGAAGAGGCCTCCCCTGAAAGCTGGATTCCCACCGATCGTTTGTTTCAAATCTTAGCCCACTAGCTCAAAAGCAAGCGCTAAAAAGTCCTGCCAAAATCACATAGGTCGTCATGTTACAATTTAGTCAAAGGCCTACTACTGGAGCGAAACCGAGAGCTTTGACGCTCGCCGTTCGGCCCCACGACCTCCGAGAGGCTTGGAAGAGGCCTCCCTGAAAGCTGGATTCCCACCGATCGTTTGTTTCAAATCTTAGCCCACTAGCTCAAAAGCAAGCGCTAAAAAGTCCTGCCAAAATCACATCGGTCGTCATGTTACAATTTAGTCAAAGGCCTACTACTGGAGCGAAACCGAGAGCTTTGACGCTCGCCGTTCGGCCCCACGACCTCCGAGAGGCTTGGAAGAGGCCTCCCCTGAAAGCTGGATTCCCACCGATCGTTTGTTTCAAATCTTAGCCCACTAGCTCAAAAGCAAGCGCTAAAAAGTCCTGCCAAAATCACATCGGTCGTCATGTTACAATTTAGTCAAAGGCCTACTACTGGAGCGAAACCGAGAGCTTTGACGCTCGCCGTTCGGCCCCACGACCTCCGAGAGGCTTGGAAGAGGCCTCCCTGAAAGCTGGATTCCCACCGATCGTTTGTTTCAAATCTTAGCCCACTAGCTCAAAAGGAAGCGCTAAAAAGTCCTGCCAAAATCACATAGGTCGTCATGTTACAATTTAGTCAAAGGCCTACTACTGGAGCGAAACCGAGAGCTTTGACGCTCGCCGTTCGGCCCCACGACCTCGAGAGGCTTGGAAGAGGCCTCCCCTGAAAGCTGGATTCCCACCGATCGTTTGTTTCAAATCTTAGCCCACTAGCTCAAAAGCAAGCGCTAAAAAGTCCTGCCAAAATCACATCGGTCGTCATGTTACAATTTAGTCAAAGGCCTACTACTGGAGCGAAACGAGAGCTTTGACGCTCGCCGTTCGGCCCCACGACCTCCGAGAGGCTTGGAAGAGGCCTCCCCTGAAAGCTGGATTCCCACCGATCGTTTGTTTCAAATCTTAGCCCACTAGCTCAAAAGCAAGCGCTAAAAAGTCCTGCCAAAATCACATAGGTCGTCATGTTACAATTTAGTCAAAGGCCTACTACTGGAGCGAAACCGAGAGCTTTGACGCTCGCCGTTCGGCCCCACGACCTCCGAGAGGCTTGGAAGAGGCCTCCCTGAAAGCTGGATTCCCACCGATCGTTTGTTTCAAATCTTAGCCCACTAGCTCAAAAGGAAGCGCTAAAAAGTCCTGCCAAAATCACATCGGTCGTCATGTTACAATTTAGTCAAAGGCCTACTACTGGAGCGAAACCGAGAGCTTTGACGCTCGCCGTTCGGCCCCACGACCTCCGAGAGGCTTGGAAGAGGCCTCCCCTGAAAGCTGGATTCCCACCGATCGTTTGTTTCAAATCTTAGCCCACTAGCTCAAAAGCAAGCGCTAAAAAGTCCTGCCAAAATCACATCGGTCGTCATGTTACAATTTAGTCAAAGGCCTACTACTGGAGCGAAACCGAGAGCTTTGACGCTCGCCGTTCGGCCCCACGACCTCCGAGAGGCTTGGAAGAGGCCTCCCCTGAAAGCTGGATTCCCACCGATCGTTTGTTTCAAATCTTAGCCCACTAGCTCAAAAGGAAGCGCTAAAAAGTCCTGCCAAAATCACATCGGTCGTCATGTTACAATTTAGTCAAAGGCCTACTACTGGAGCGAAACCGAGAGCTTTGACGCTCGCCGTTCGGCCCCACGACCTCCGAGAGGCTTGGAAGAGGCCTCCCCTGAAAGCTGGATTCCCACCGATCGTTTGTTTCAAATCTTAGCCCACTAGCTCAAAAGGAAGCGCTAAAAAGTCCTGCCAAAATCACATAGGTCGTCATGTTACAATTTAGTCAAAGGCCTACTACTGGAGCGAAACCGAGAGCTTTGACGCTCGCCGTTCGGCCCCACGACCTCCGAGAGGCTTGGAAGAGGCCTCCCCTGAAAGCTGGATTCCCACCGATCGTTTGTTTCAAATCTTAGCCCACTAGCTCAAAAGCAAGCGCTAAAAAGTCCTGCCAAAATCACATCGGTCGTCATGTTACAATTTAGTCAAAGGCCTACTACTGGAGCGAAACCGAGAGCTTTGACGCTCGCCGTTCGGCCCCACGACCTCCGAGAGGCTTGGAAGAGGCCTCCCCTGAAAGCTGGATTCCCACCGATCGTTTGTTTCAAATCTTAGCCCACTAGCTCAAAAGCAAGCGCTAAAAAGTCCTGCCAAAATCACATCGGTCGTCATGTTACAATTTAGTCAAAGGCCTACTACTGGAGCGAAACCGAGAGCTTTGACGCTCGCCGTTCGGCCCCACGACCTCCGAGAGGCTTGGAAGAGGCCTCCCCTGAAAGCTGGATTCCCACCGATCGTTTGTTTCAAATCTTAGCCCACTAGCTCAAAAGGAAGCGCTAAAAAGTCCTGCCAAAATCACATCGGTCGTCATGTTACAATTTAGTCAAAGGCCTACTACTGGAGCGAAACCGAGAGCTTTGACGCTCGCCGTTCGGCCCCACGACCTCCGAGAGGCTTGGAAGAGGCCTCCCCTGAAAGCTGGATTCCCACCGATCGTTTGTTTCAAATCTTAGCCCACTAGCTCAAAAGGAAGCGCTAAAAAGTCCTGCCAAAATCACATCGGTCGTCATGTTACAATTTAGTCAAAGGCCTACTACTGGAGCGAAACCGAGAGCTTTGACGCTCGCCGTTCGGCCCCACGACCTCCGAGAGGCTTGGAAGAGGCCTCCCCTGAAAGCTGGATTCCCACCGATCGTTTGTTTCAAATCTTAGCCCACTAGCTCAAAAGCAAGCGCTAAAAAGTCCTGCCAAAATCACATCGGTCGTCATGTTACAATTTAGTCAAAGGCCTACTACTGGAGCGAAACCGAGAGCTTTGACGCTCGCCGTTCGGCCCCACGACCTCCGAGAGGCTTGGAAGAGGCCTCCCTGAAAGCTGGATTCCCACCGATCGTTTGTTTCAAATCTTAGCCCACTAGCTCAAAAGCAAGCGCTAAAAAGTCCTGCCAAAATCACATCGGTCGTCATGTTACAATTTAGTCAAAGGCCTACTACTGGAGCGAAACCGAGAGCTTTGACGCTCGCCGTTCGGCCCCACGACCTCCGAGAGGCTTGGAAGAGGCCTCCCTGAAAGCTGGATTCCCACGATCGTTTGTTTCAAATCTTAGCCCACTAGCTCAAAAGCAAGCGCTAAAAAGTCCTGCCAAAATCACATCGGTCGTCATGTTACAATTTAGTCAAAGGCCTACTACTGGAGCGAAACCGAGAGCTTTGACGCTCGCCGTTCGGCCCCACGACCTCCGAGAGGCTTGGAAGAGGCCTCCCCTGAAAGCTGGATTCCCACCGATCGTTTGTTTCAAATCTTAGCCCACTAGCTCAAAAGCAAGCGCTAAAAAGTCCTGCCAAAATCACATAGGTCGTCATGTTACAATTTAGTCAAAGGCCTACTACTGGAGCGAAACCGAGAGCTTTGACGCTCGCCGTTCGGCCCCACGACCTCCGAGAGGCTTGGAAGAGGCCTCCCCTGAAAGCTGGATTCCCACCGATCGTTTGTTTCAAATCTTAGCCCACTAGCTCAAAAGCAAGCGCTAAAAAGTCCTGCCAAAATCACATCGGTCGTCATGTTACAATTTAGTCAAAGGCCTACTACTGGAGCGAAACGAGAGCTTTGACGCTCGCCGTTCGGCCCCACGACCTCCGAGAGGCTTGGAAGAGGCCTCCCCTGAAAGCTGGATTCCCACCGATCGTTTGTTTCAAATCTTAGCCCACTAGCTCAAAAGCAAGCGCTAAAAAGTCCTGCCAAAATCACATCGGTCGTCATGTTACAATTTAGTCAAAGGCCTACTACTGGAGCGAAACCGAGAGCTTTGACGCTCGCCGTTCGGCCCCACGACCTCCGAGAGGCTTGGAAGAGGCCTCCCCTGAAAGCTGGATTCCCACCGATCGTTTGTTTCAAATCTTAGCCCACTAGCTCAAAAGCAAGCGCTAAAAAGTCCTGCCAAAATCACATCGGTCGTCATGTTACAATTTAGTCAAAGGCCTACTACTGGAGCGAAACCGAGAGCTTTGACGCTCGCCGTTCGGCCCCACGACCTCCGAGAGGCTTGGAAGAGGCCTCCCTGAAAGCTGGATTCCCACCGATCGTTTGTTTCAAATCTTAGCCCACTAGCTCAAAAGGAAGCGCTAAAAAGTCCTGCCAAAATCACATAGGTCGTCATGTTACAATTTAGTCAAAGGCCTACTACTGGAGCGAAACCGAGAGCTTTGACGCTCGCCGTTCGGCCCCACGACCTCCGAGAGGCTTGGAAGAGGCCTCCCCTGAAAGCTGGATTCCCACCGATCGTTTGTTTCAAATCTTAGCCCACTAGCTCAAAAGCAAGCGCTAAAAAGTCCTGCCAAAATCACATCGGTCGTCATGTTACAATTTAGTCAAAGGCCTACTACTGGAGCGAAACCGAGAGCTTTGACGCTCGCCGTTCGGCCCCACGACCTCCGAGAGGCTTGGAAGAGGCCTCCCCTGAAAGCTGGATTCCCACCGATCGTTTGTTTCAAATCTTAGCCCACTAGCTCAAAAGGAAGCGCTAAAAAGTCCTGCCAAAATCACATCGGTCGTCATGTTACAATTTAGTCAAAGGCCTACTACTGGAGCGAAACCGAGAGCTTTGACGCTCGCCGTTCGGCCCCACGACCTCCGAGAGGCTTGGAAGAGGCCTCCCCTGAAAGCTGGATTCCCACCGATCGTTTGTTTCAAATCTTAGCCCACTAGCTCAAAAGGAAGCGCTAAAAAGTCCTGCCAAAATCACATAGGTCGTCATGTTACAATTTAGTCAAAGGCCTACTACTGGAGCGAAACCGAGAGCTTTGACGCTCGCCGTTCGGCCCCACGACCTCCGAGAGGCTTGGAAGAGGCCTCCCTGAAAGCTGGATTCCCACCGATCGTTTGTTTCAAATCTTAGCCCACTAGCTCAAAAGCAAGCGCTAAAAAGTCCTGCCAAAATCACATCGGTCGTCATGTTACAATTTAGTCAAAGGCCTACTACTGGAGCGAAACCGAGAGCTTTGACGCTCGCCGTTCGGCCCCACGACCTCCGAGAGGCTTGGAAGAGGCCTCCCCTGAAAGCTGGATTCCCACCGATCGTTTGTTTCAAATCTTAGCCCACTAGCTCAAAAGCAAGCGCTAAAAAGTCCTGCCAAAATCACATAGGTCGTCATGTTACAATTTAGTCAAAGGCCTACTACTGGAGCGAAACCGAGAGCTTTGACGCTCGCCGTTCGGCCCCACGACCTCCGAGAGGCTTGGAAGAGGCCTCCCCTGAAAGCTGGATTCCCACCGATCGTTTGTTTCAAATCTTAGCCCACTAGCTCAAAAGGAAGCGCTAAAAAGTCCTGCCAAAATCACATCGGTCGTCATGTTACAATTTAGTCAAAGGCCTACTACTGGAGCGAAACCGAGAGCTTTGACGCTCGCCGTTCGGCCCCACGACCTCCGAGAGGCTTGGAAGAGGCCTCCCCTGAAAGCTGGATTCCCACGATCGTTTGTTTCAAATCTTAGCCCACTAGCTCAAAAGCAAGCGCTAAAAAGTCCTGCCAAAATCACATAGGTCGTCATGTTACAATTTAGTCAAAGGCCTACTACTGGAGCGAAACCGAGAGCTTTGACGCTCGCCGTTCGGCCCCACGACCTCCGAGAGGCTTGGAAGAGGCCTCCCCTGAAAGCTGGATTCCCACCGATCGTTTGTTTCAAATCTTAGCCCACTAGCTCAAAAGCAAGCGCTAAAAAGTCCTGCCAAAATCACATAGGTCGTCATGTTACAATTTAGTCAAAGGCCTACTACTGGAGCGAAACGAGAGCTTTGACGCTCGCCGTTCGGCCCCACGACCTCCGAGAGGCTTGGAAGAGGCCTCCCCTGAAAGCTGGATTCCCACCGATCGTTTGTTTCAAATCTTAGCCCACTAGCTCAAAAGCAAGCGCTAAAAAGTCCTGCCAAAATCACATAGGTCGTCATGTTACAATTTAGTCAAAGGCCTACTACTGGAGCGAAACCGAGAGCTTTGACGCTCGCCGTTCGGCCCCACGACCTCCGAGAGGCTTGGAAGAGGCCTCCCCTGAAAGCTGGATTCCCACCGATCGTTTGTTTCAAATCTTAGCCCACTAGCTCAAAAGCAAGCGCTAAAAAGTCCTGCCAAAATCACATCGGTCGTCATGTTACAATTTAGTCAAAGGCCTACTACTGGAGCGAAACCGAGAGCTTTGACGCTCGCCGTTCGGCCCCACGACCTCCGAGAGGCTTGGAAGAGGCCTCCCCTGAAAGCTGGATTCCCACCGATCGTTTGTTTCAAATCTTAGCCCACTAGCTCAAAAGCAAGCGCTAAAAAGTCCTGCCAAAATCACATAGGTCGTCATGTTACAATTTAGTCAAAGGCCTACTACTGGAGCGAAACCGAGAGCTTTGACGCTCGCCGTTCGGCCCCACGACCTCCGAGAGGCTTGGAAGAGGCCTCCCCTGAAAGCTGGATTCCCACCGATCGTTTGTTTCAAATCTTAGCCCACTAGCTCAAAAGCAAGCGCTAAAAAGTCCTGCCAAAATCACATCGGTCGTCATGTTACAATTTAGTCAAAGGCCTACTACTGGAGCGAAACGAGAGCTTTGACGCTCGCCGTTCGGCCCCACGACCTCCGAGAGGCTTGGAAGAGGCCTCCCCTGAAAGCTGGATTCCCACCGATCGTTTGTTTCAAATCTTAGCCCACTAGCTCAAAAGCAAGCGCTAAAAAGTCCTGCCAAAATCACATCGGTCGTCATGTTACAATTTAGTCAAAGGCCTACTACTGGAGCGAAACCGAGAGCTTTGACGCTCGCCGTTCGGCCCCACGACCTCCGAGAGGCTTGGAAGAGGCCTCCCCTGAAAGCTGGATTCCCACCGATCGTTTGTTTCAAATCTTAGCCCACTAGCTCAAAAGCAAGCGCTAAAAAGTCCTGCCAAAATCACATCGGTCGTCATGTTACAATTTAGTCAAAGGCCTACTACTGGAGCGAAACCGAGAGCTTTGACGCTCGCCGTTCGGCCCCACGACCTCCGAGAGGCTTGGAAGAGGCCTCCCCTGAAAGCTGGATTCCCACCGATCGTTTGTTTCAAATCTTAGCCCACTAGCTCAAAAGCAAGCGCTAAAAAGTCCTGCCAAAATCACATCGGTCGTCATGTTACAATTTAGTCAAAGGCCTACTACTGGAGCGAAACCGAGAGCTTTGACGCTCGCCGTTCGGCCCCACGACCTCCGAGAGGCTTGGAAGAGGCCTCCCTGAAAGCTGGATTCCCACCGATCGTTTGTTTCAAATCTTAGCCCACTAGCTCAAAAGCAAGCGCTAAAAAGTCCTGCCAAAATCACATCGGTCGTCATGTTACAATTTAGTCAAAGGCCTACTACTGGAGCGAAACCGAGAGCTTTGACGCTCGCCGTTCGGCCCCACGACCTCCGAGAGGCTTGGAAGAGGCCTCCCTGAAAGCTGGATTCCCACCGATCGTTTGTTTCAAATCTTAGCCCACTAGCTCAAAAGCAAGCGCTAAAAGTCCTGCCAAAATCACATCGGTCGTCATGTTACAATTTAGTCAAAGGCCTACTACTGGAGCGAAACCGAGAGCTTTGACGCTCGCCGTTCGGCCCCACGACCTCCGAGAGGCTTGGAAGAGGCCTCCCCTGAAAGCTGGATTCCCACCGATCGTTTGTTTCAAATCTTAGCCCACTAGCTCAAAAGCAAGCGCTAAAAAGTCCTGCCAAAATCACAATGGTCGTCATGTTACAATTTAGTCAAAGGCCTACTACTGGAGCGAAACCGAGAGCTTTGACGCTCGCCGTTCGGCCCCACGACCTCCGAGAGGCTTGGAAGAGGCCTCCCCTGAAAGCTGGATTCCCACCGATCGTTTGTTTCAAATCTTAGCCCACTAGCTCAAAAGCAAGCGCTAAAAAGTCCTGCCAAAATCACATAGGTCGTCATGTTACAATTTAGTCAAAGGCCTACTACTGGAGCGAAACCGAGAGCTTTGACGCTCGCCGTTCGGCCCCACGACCTCCGAGAGGCTTGGAAGAGGCCTCCCCTGAAAGCTGGATTCCCACCGATCGTTTGTTTCAAATCTTAGCCCACTAGCTCAAAAGCAAGCGCTAAAAAGTCCTGCCAAAATCACATCGGTCGTCATGTTACAATTTAGTCAAAGGCCTACTACTGGAGCGAAACCGAGAGCTTTGACGCTCGCCGTTCGGCCCCACGACCTCCGAGAGGCTTGGAAGAGGCCTCCCCTGAAAGCTGGATTCCCACCGATCGTTTGTTTCAAATCTTAGCCCACTAGCTCAAAAGGAAGCGCTAAAAAGTCCTGCCAAAATCACATAGGTCGTCATGTTACAATTTAGTCAAAGGCCTACTACTGGAGCGAAACCGAGAGCTTTGACGCTCGCCGTTCGGCCCCACGACCTCCGAGAGGCTTGGAAGAGGCCTCCCCTGAAAGCTGGATTCCCACCGATCGTTTGTTTCAAATCTTAGCCCACTAGCTCAAAAGCAAGCGCTAAAAAGTCCTGCCAAAATCACATCGGTCGTCATGTTACAATTTAGTCAAAGGCCTACTACTGGAGCGAAACCGAGAGCTTTGACGCTCGCCGTTCGGCCCCACGACCTCCGAGAGGCTTGGAAGAGGCCTCCCCTGAAAGCTGGATTCCCACCGATCGTTTGTTTCAAATCTTAGCCCACTAGCTCAAAAGCAAGCGCTAAAAAGTCCTGCCAAAATCACATCGGTCGTCATGTTACAATTTAGTCAAAGGCCTACTACTGGAGCGAAACCGAGAGCTTTGACGCTCGCCGTTCGGCCCCACGACCTCCGAGAGGCTTGGAAGAGGCCTCCCTGAAAGCTGGATTCCCACCGATCGTTTGTTTCAAATCTTAGCCCACTAGCTCAAAAGCAAGCGCTAAAAAGTCCTGCCAAAATCACATCGGTCGTCATGTTACAATTTAGTCAAAGGCCTACTACTGGAGCGAAACCGAGAGCTTTGACGCTCGCCGTTCGGCCCCACGACCTCCGAGAGGCTTGGAAGAGGCCTCCCCTGAAAGCTGGATTCCCACCGATCGTTTGTTTCAAATCTTAGCCCACTAGCTCAAAAGCAAGCGCTAAAAAGTCCTGCCAAAATCACATCGGTCGTCATGTTACAATTTAGTCAAAGGCCTACTACTGGAGCGAAACCGAGAGCTTTGACGCTCGCCGTTCGGCCCCACGACCTCCGAGAGGCTTGGAAGAGGCCTCCCCTGAAAGCTGGATTCCCACCGATCGTTTGTTTCAAATCTTAGCCCACTAGCTCAAAAGCAAGCGCTAAAAAGTCCTGCCAAAATCACATCGGTCGTCATGTTACAATTTAGTCAAAGGCCTACTACTGGAGCGAAACCGAGAGCTTTGACGCTCGCCGTTCGGCCCCACGACCTCCGAGAGGCTTGGAAGAGGCCTCCCCTGAAAGCTGGATTCCCACCGATCGTTTGTTTCAAATCTTAGCCCACTAGCTCAAAAGCAAGCGCTAAAAAGTCCTGCCAAAATCACAAACGGTCGTCATGTTACAATTTAGTCAAAGGCCTACTACTGGAGCGAAACCGAGAGCTTTGACGCTCGCCGTTCGGCCCCACGACCTCCGAGAGGCTTGGAAGAGGCCTCCCCTGAAAGCTGGATTCCCACCGATCGTTTGTTTCAAATCTTAGCCCACTAGCTCAAAAGCAAGCGCTAAAAAGTCCTGCCAAAATCACATAGGTCGTCATGTTACAATTTAGTCAAAGGCCTACTACTGGAGCGAAACCGAGAGCTTTGACGCTCGCCGTTCGGCCCCACGACCTCCGAGAGGCTTGGAAGAGGCCTCCCCTGAAAGCTGGATTCCCACCGATCGTTTGTTTCAAATCTTAGCCCACTAGCTCAAAAGCAAGCGCTAAAAAGTCCTGCCAAAATCACATCGGTCGTCATGTTACAATTTAGTCAAAGGCCTACTACTGGAGCGAAACCGAGAGCTTTGACGCTCGCCGTTCGGCCCCACGACCTCCGAGAGGCTTGGAAGAGGCCTCCCCTGAAAGCTGGATTCCCACCGATCGTTTGTTTCAAATCTTAGCCCACTAGCTCAAAAGCAAGCGCTAAAAAGTCCTGCCAAAATCACATCGGTCGTCATGTTACAATTTAGTCAAAGGCCTACTACTGGAGCGAAACCGAGAGCTTTGACGCTCGCCGTTCGGCCCCACAACCTCCGAGAGGCTTGGAAGAGGCCTCCCCTGAAAGCTGGATTCCCACCGATCGTTTGTTTCAAATCTTAGCCCACTAGCTCAAAAGGAAGCGCTAAAAAGTCCTGCCAAAATCACATCGGTCGTCATGTTACAATTTAGTCAAAGGCCTACTACTGGAGCGAAACCGAGTGCTTTGACGCTCGCCGTTCGGCCCCACAACCTCCGAGAGGCTTGGAAGAGGCCTCCCCTGAAAGCTGGATTCCCACCGATCGTTTGTTTCAAATCTTAGCCCACTAGCTCAAAAGGAAGCGCTAAAAAGTCCTGCCAAAATCACATAGGTCGTCATGTTACAATTTAGTCAAAGGCCTACTACTGGAGCGAAACCGAGAGCTTTGACGCTCGCCGTTCGGCCCCACAACCTCCGAGAGGCTTGGAAGAGGCCTCCCCTGAAAGCTGGATTCCCACCGATCGTTTGTTTCAAATCTTAGCCCACTAGCTCAAAAGCAAGCGCTAAAAAGTCCTGCCAAAATCACATCGGTCGTCATGTTACAATTTAGTCAAAGGCCTACTACTGGAGCGAAACCGAGAGCTTTGACGCTCGCCGTTCGGCCCCACGACCTCCGAGAGGCTTGGAAGAGGCCTCCCCTGAAAGCTGGATTCCCACCGATCGTTTGTTTCAAATCTTAGCCCACTAGCTCAAAAGCAAGCGCTAAAAAGTCCTGCCAAAATCACATCGGTCGTCATGTTACAATTTAGTCAAAGGCCTACTACTGGAGCGAAACCGAGAGCTTTGACGCTCGCCGTTCGGCCCCACGACCTCCGAGAGGCTTGGAAGAGGCCTCCCCTGAAAGCTGGATTCCCACCGATCGTTTGTTTCAAATCTTAGCCCACTAGCTCAAAAGCAAGCGCTAAAAAGTCCTGCCAAAATCACATCGGTCGTCATGTTACAATTTAGTCAAAGGCCTACTACTGGAGCGAAAACCGAGAGCTTTGACGCTCGCCGTTCGGCCCCACAACCTCCGAGAGGCTTGGAAGAGGCCTCCCCTGAAAGCTGGATTCCCACCGATCGTTTGTTTCAAATCTTAGCCCACTAGCTCAAAAGGAAGCGCTAAAAAGTCCTGCCAAAATCACATAGGTCGTCATGTTACAATTTAGTCAAAGGCCTACTACTGGAGCGAAACCGAGAGCTTTGACGCTCGCCGTTCGGCCCCACGACCTCCGAGAGGCTTGGAAGAGGCCTCCCCTGAAAGCTGGATTCCCACCGATCGTTTGTTTCAAATCTTAGCCCACTAGCTCAAAAGCAAGCGCTAAAAAGTCCTGCCAAAATCACATCGGTCGTCATGTTACAATTTAGTCAAAGGCCTACTACTGGAGCGAAACCGAGAGCTTTGACGCTCGCCGTTCGGCCCCACGACCTCCGAGAGGCTTGGAAGAGGCCTCCCCTGAAAGCTGGATTCCCACCGATCGTTTGTTTCAAATCTTAGCCCACTAGCTCAAAAGCAAGCGCTAAAAAGTCCTGCCAAAATCACATCGGTCGTCATGTTACAATTTAGTCAAAGGCCTACTACTGGAGCGAAACCGAGAGCTTTGACGCTCGCCGTTCGGCCCCACGACCTCCGAGAGGCTTGGAAGAGGCCTCCCCTGAAAGCTGGATTCCCACCGATCGTTTGTTTCAAATCTTAGCCCACTAGCTCAAAAGCAAGCGCTAAAAAGTCCTGCCAAAATCACATCGGTCGTCATGTTACAATTTAGTCAAAGGCCTACTACTGGAGCGAAACCGAGAGCTTTGACGCTCGCCGTTCGGCCCCACGACCTCCGAGAGGCTTGGAAGAGGCCTCCCCTGAAAGCTGGATTCCCACCGATCGTTTGTTTCAAATCTTAGCCCACTAGCTCAAAAGCAAGCGCTAAAAAGTCCTGCCAAAATCACATCGGTCGTCATGTTACAATTTAGTCAAAGGCCTACTACTGGAGCGAAACCGAGAGCTTTGACGCTCGCCGTTCGGCCCCACAACCTCCGAGAGGCTTGGAAGAGGCCTCCCCTGAAAGCTGGATTCCCACCGATCGTTTGTTTCAAATCTTAGCCCACTAGCTCAAAAGGAAGCGCTAAAAAGTCCTGCCAAAATCACATAGGTCGTCATGTTACAATTTAGTCAAAGGCCTACTACTGGAGCGAAACCGAGAGCTTTGACGCTCGCCGTTCGGCCCCACGACCTCCGAGAGGCTTGGAAGAGGCCTCCCCTGAAAGCTGGATTCCCACCGATCGTTTGTTTCAAATCTTAGCCCACTAGCTCAAAAGCAAGCGCTAAAAAGTCCTGCCAAAATCACATCGGTCGTCATGTTACAATTTAGTCAAAGGCCTACTACTGGAGCGAAACCGAGAGCTTTGACGCTCGCCGTTCGGCCCCACGACCTCCGAGAGGCTTGGAAGAGGCCTCCCCTGAAAGCTGGATTCCCACCGATCGTTTGTTTCAAATCTTAGCCCACTAGCTCAAAAGGAAGCGCTAAAAAGTCCTGCCAAAATCACATCGGTCGTCATGTTACAATTTAGTCAAAGGCCTACTACTGGAGCGAAACCGAGAGCTTTGACGCTCGCCGTTCGGCCCCACGACCTCCGAGAGGCTTGGAAGAGGCCTCCCCTGAAAGCTGGATTCCCACCGATCGTTTGTTTCAAATCTTAGCCCACTAGCTCAAAAGGAAGCGCTAAAAAGTCCTGCCAAAATCACATCGGTCGTCATGTTACAATTTAGTCAAAGGCCTACTACTGGAGCGAAACCGAGAGCTTTGACGCTCGCCGTTCGGCCCCACGACCTCCGAGAGGCTTGGAAGAGGCCTCCCTGAAAGCTGGATTCCCACCGATCGTTTGTTTCAAATCTTAGCCCACTAGCTCAAAAGCAAGCGCTAAAAAGTCCTGCCAAAATCACATCGGTCGTCATGTTACAATTTAGTCAAAGGCCTACTACTGGAGCGAAACCGAGAGCTTTGACGCTCGCCGTTCGGCCCCACGACCTCCGAGAGGCTTGGAAGAGGCCTCCCCTGAAAGCTGGATTCCCACCGATCGTTTGTTTCAAATCTTAGCCCACTAGCTCAAAAGGAAGCGCTAAAAAGTCCTGCCAAAATCACATAGGTCGTCATGTTACAATTTAGTCAAAGGCCTACTACTGGAGCGAAACCGAGAGCTTTGACGCTCGCCGTTCGGCCCCACGACCTCCGAGAGGCTTGGAAGAGGCCTCCCCTGAAAGCTGGATTCCCACCGATCGTTTGTTTCAAATCTTAGCCCACTAGCTCAAAAGCAAGCGCTAAAAAGTCCTGCCAAAATCACATCGGTCGTCATGTTACAATTTAGTCAAAGGCCTACTACTGGAGCGAAAACCGAGTGCTTTGACGCTCGCCGTTCGGCCCCACAACCTCCGAGAGGCTTGGAAGAGGCCTCCCCTGAAAGCTGGATTCCCACCGATCGTTTGTTTCAAATCTTAGCCCACTAGCTCAAAAGGAAGCGCTAAAAAGTCCTGCCAAAATCACATAGGTCGTCATGTTACAATTTAGTCAAAGGCCTACTACTGGAGCGAAACCGAGAGCTTTGACGCTCGCCGTTCGGCCCCACAACCTCCGAGAGGCTTGGAAGAGGCCTCCCCTGAAAGCTGGATTCCCACCGATCGTTTGTTTCAAATCTTAGCCCACTAGCTCAAAAGGAAGCGCTAAAAAGTCCTGCCAAAATCACATCGGTCGTCATGTTACAATTTAGTCAAAGGCCTACTACTGGAGCGAAACCGAGAGCTTTGACGCTCGCCGTTCGGCCCCACGACCTCCGAGAGGCTTGGAAGAGGCCTCCCCTGAAAGCTGGATTCCCACCGATCGTTTGTTTCAAATCTTAGCCCACTAGCTCAAAAGCAAGCGCTAAAAAGTCCTGCCAAAATCACATAGGTCGTCATGTTACAATTTAGTCAAAGGCCTACTACTGGAGCGAAACCGAGAGCTTTGACGCTCGCCGTTCGGCCCCACGACCTCCGAGAGGCTTGGAAGAGGCCTCCCCTGAAAGCTGGATTCCCACCGATCGTTTGTTTCAAATCTTAGCCCACTAGCTCAAAAGCAAGCGCTAAAAAGTCCTGCCAAAATCACATCGGTCGTCATGTTACAATTTAGTCAAAGGCCTACTACTGGAGCGAAACCGAGAGCTTTGACGCTCGCCGTTCGGCCCCACGACCTCCGAGAGGCTTGGAAGAGGCCTCCCCTGAAAGCTGGATTCCCACCGATCGTTTGTTTCAAATCTTAGCCCACTAGCTCAAAAGGAAGCGCTAAAAAGTCCTGCCAAAATCACATCGGTCGTCATGTTACAATTTAGTCAAAGGCCTACTACTGGAGCGAAACCGAGAGCTTTGACGCTCGCCGTTCGGCCCCACAACCTCCGAGAGGCTTGGAAGAGGCCTCCCTGAAAGCTGGATTCCCACCGATCGTTTGTTTCAAATCTTAGCCCACTAGCTCAAAAGGAAGCGCTAAAAAGTCCTGCCAAAATCACATAGGTCGTCATGTTACAATTTAGTCAAAGGCCTACTACTGGAGCGAAACCGAGAGCTTTGACGCTCGCCGTTCGGCCCCACGACCTCCGAGAGGCTTGGAAGAGGCCTCCCCTGAAAGCTGGATTCCCACCGATCGTTTGTTTCAAATCTTAGCCCACTAGCTCAAAAGGAAGCGCTAAAAAGTCCTGCCAAAATCACAAAGGTCGTCATGTTACAATTTAGTCAAAGGCCTACTACTGGAGCGAAACCGAGAGCTTTGACGCTCGCCGTTCGGCCCCACGACCTCCGAGAGGCTTGGAAGAGGCCTCCCTGAAAGCTGGATTCCCACCGATCGTTTGTTTCAAATCTTAGCCCACTAGCTCAAAAGCAAGCGCTAAAAAGTCCTGCCAAAATCACATCGGTCGTCATGTTACAATTTAGTCAAAGGCCTACTACTGGAGCGAAACCGAGAGCTTTGACGCTCGCCGTTCGGCCCCACGACCTCCGAGAGGCTTGGAAGAGGCCTCCCCTGAAAGCTGGATTCCCACCGATCGTTTGTTTCAAATCTTAGCCCACTAGCTCAAAAGGAAGCGCTAAAAAGTCCTGCCAAAATCACAAAGGTCGTCATGTTACAATTTAGTCAAAGGCCTACTACTGGAGCGAAACCGAGAGCTTTGACGCTCGCCGTTCGGCCCCACGACCTCCGATAGGCTTGGAAGAGGCCTCCCCTGAAAGCTGGATTCCCACCGATCGTTTGTTTCAAATCTTAGCCCACTAGCTCAAAAGCAAGCGCTAAAAAGTCCTGCCAAAATCACATCGGTCGTCATGTTACAATTTAGTCAAAGGCCTACTACTGGAGCGAAACCGAGAGCTTTGACGCTCGCCGTTCGGCCCCACAACCTCCGAGAGGCTTGGAAGAGGCCTCCCCTGAAAGCTGGATTCCCACCGATCGTTTGTTTCAAATCTTAGCCCACTAGCTCAAAAGGAAGCGCTAAAAAGTCCTGCCAAAATCACAAAGGTCGTCATGTTACAATTTAGTCAAAGGCCGACTACTGGAGCGAAACAGAGTGCTTTGACGCTCGCCGTTCGGCCCCACAACCTCCGAGAGGCTTGGAAGAGGCCTCCCCTGAAAGCTGGATTCCCACCGATCGTTTGTTTCAAATCTTAGCCCACTAGCTCAAAAGCAAGCGCTAAAAAGTCCTGCCAAAATCACATCGGTCGTCATGTTACAATTTAGTCAAAGGCCTACTACTGGAGCGAAACCGAGAGCTTTGACGCTCGCCGTTCGGCCCCACGACCTCCGAGAGGCTTGGAAGAGGCCTCCCCTGAAAGCTGGATTCCCACCGATCGTTTGTTTCAAATCTTAGCCCACTAGCTCAAAAGCAAGCGCTAAAAAGTCCTGCCAAAATCACATCGGTCGTCATGTTACAATTTAGTCAAAGGCCTACTACTGGAGCGAAACCGAGAGCTTTGACGCTCGCCGTTCGGCCCCACGACCTCCGAGAGGCTTGGAAGAGGCCTCCCCTGAAAGCTGGATTCCCACCGATCGTTTGTTTCAAATCTTAGCCCACTAGCTCAAAAGCAAGCGCTAAAAAGTCCTGCCAAAATCACATCGGTCGTCATGTTACAATTTAGTCAAAGGCCTACTACTGGAGCGAAACCGAGAGCTTTGACGCTCGCCGTTCGGCCCCACGACCTCCGAGAGGCTTGGAAGAGGCCTCCCCTGAAAGCTGGATTCCCACCGATCGTTTGTTTCAAATCTTAGCCCACTAGCTCAAAAGCAAGCGCTAAAAAGTCCTGCCAAAATCACATCGGTCGTCATGTTACAATTTAGTCAAAGGCCTACTACTGGAGCGAAACCGAGAGCTTTGACGCTCGCCGTTCGGCCCCACGACCTCCGAGAGGCTTGGAAGAGGCCTCCCCTGAAAGCTGGATTCCCACCGATCGTTTGTTTCAAATCTTAGCCCACTAGCTCAAAAGCAAGCGCTAAAAAGTCCTGCCAAAATCACATCGGTCGTCATGTTACAATTTAGTCAAAGGCCTACTACTGGAGCGAAAACCGAGAGCTTTGACGCTCGCCGTTCGGCCCCACGACCTCCGAGAGGCTTGGAAGAGGCCTCCCCTGAAAGCTGGATTCCCACCGATCGTTTGTTTCAAATCTTAGCCCACTAGCTCAAAAGGAAGCGCTAAAAAGTCCTGCCAAAATCACATAGGTCGTCATGTTACAATTTAGTCAAAGGCCTACTACTGGAGCGAAACCGAGAGCTTTGACGCTCGCCGTTCGGCCCCACGACCTCCGAGAGGCTTGGAAGAGGCCTCCCTGAAAGCTGGATTCCCACCGATCGTTTGTTTCAAATCTTAGCCCACTAGCTCAAAAGCAAGCGCTAAAAAGTCCTGCCAAAATCACATCGGTCGTCATGTTACAATTTAGTCAAAGGCCTACTACTGGAGCGAAACCGAGTGCTTTGACGCTCGCCGTTCGGCCCCACAACCTCCGAGAGGCTTGGAAGAGGCCTCCCCTGAAAGCTGGATTCCCACCGATCGTTTGTTTCAAATCTTAGCCCACTAGCTCAAAAGCAAGCGCTAAAAAGTCCTGCCAAAATCACATCGGTCGTCATGTTACAATTTAGTCAAAGGCCTACTACTGGAGCGAAACCGAGAGCTTTGACGCTCGCCGTTCGGCCCCACGACCTCCGAGAGGCTTGGAAGAGGCCTCCCCTGAAAGCTGGATTCCCACCGATCGTTTGTTTCAAATCTTAGCCCACTAGCTCAAAAGCAAGCGCTAAAAAGTCCTGCCAAAATCACATCGGTCGTCATGTTACAATTTAGTCAAAGGCCTACTACTGGAGCGAAACCGAGAGCTTTGACGCTCGCCGTTCGGCCCCACGACCTCCGAGAGGCTTGGAAGAGGCCTCCCTGAAAGCTGGATTCCCACCGATCGTTTGTTTCAAATCTTAGCCCACTAGCTCAAAAGCAAGCGCTAAAAAGTCCTGCCAAAATCACATAGGTCGTCATGTTACAATTTAGTCAAAGGCCTACTACTGGAGCGAAACCGAGAGCTTTGACGCTCGCCGTTCGGCCCCACGACCTCCGAGAGGCTTGGAAGAGGCCTCCCCTGAAAGCTGGATTCCCACCGATCGTTTGTTTCAAATCTTAGCCCACTAGCTCAAAAGCAAGCGCTAAAAAGTCCTGCCAAAATCACATCGGTCGTCATGTTACAATTTAGTCAAAGGCCTACTACTGGAGCGAAACCGAGAGCTTTGACGCTCGCCGTTCGGCCCCACGACCTCCGAGAGGCTTGGAAGAGGCCTCCCCTGAAAGCTGGATTCCCACCGATCGTTTGTTTCAAATCTTAGCCCACTAGCTCAAAAGCAAGCGCTAAAAAGTCCTGCCAAAATCACATCGGTCGTCATGTTACAATTTAGTCAAAGGCCTACTACTGGAGCGAAAACCGAGAGCTTTGACGCTCGCCGTTCGGCCCCACAACCTCCGAGAGGCTTGGAAGAGGCCTCCCTGAAAGCTGGATTCCCACCGATCGTTTGTTTCAAATCTTAGCCCACTAGCTCAAAAGCAAGCGCTAAAAAGTCCTGCCAAAATCACATCGGTCGTCATGTTACAATTTAGTCAAAGGCCTACTACTGGAGCGAAACCGAGAGCTTTGACGCTCGCCGTTCGGCCCCACGACCTCCGAGAGGCTTGGAAGAGGCCTCCCTGAAAGCTGGATTCCCACCGATCGTTTGTTTCAAATCTTAGCCCACTAGCTCAAAAGCAAGCGCTAAAAAGTCCTGCCAAAATCACATCGGTCGTCATGTTACAATTTAGTCAAAGGCCTACTACTGGAGCGAAACCGAGAGCTTTGACGCTCGCCGTTCGGCCCCACGACCTCCGAGAGGCTTGGAAGAGGCCTCCCCTGAAAGCTGGATTCCCACCGATCGTTTGTTTCAAATCTTAGCCCACTAGCTCAAAAGGAAGCGCTAAAAAGTCCTGCCAAAATCACATAGGTCGTCATGTTACAATTTAGTCAAAGGCCTACTACTGGAGCGAAACCGAGAGCTTTGACGCTCGCCGTTCGGCCCCACGACCTCCGAGAGGCTTGGAAGAGGCCTCCCCTGAAAGCTGGATTCCCACCGATCGTTTGTTTCAAATCTTAGCCCACTAGCTCAAAAGCAAGCGCTAAAAAGTCCTGCCAAAATCACATCGGTCGTCATGTTACAATTTAGTCAAAGGCCTACTACTGGAGCGAAACCGAGAGCTTTGACGCTCGCCGTTCGGCCCCACGACCTCCGAGAGGCTTGGAAGAGGCCTCCCTGAAAGCTGGATTCCCACCGATCGTTTGTTTCAAATCTTAGCCCACTAGCTCAAAAGGAAGCGCTAAAAAGTCCTGCCAAAATCACATAGGTCGTCATGTTACAATTTAGTCAAAGGCCTACTACTGGAGCGAAACCGAGAGCTTTGACGCTCGCCGTTCGGCCCCACGACCTCCGAGAGGCTTGGAAGAGGCCTCCCCTGAAAGCTGGATTCCCACCGATCGTTTGTTTCAAATCTTAGCCCACTAGCTCAAAAGCAAGCGCTAAAAAGTCCTGCCAAAATCACATCGGTCGTCATGTTACAATTTAGTCAAAGGCCTACTACTGGAGCGAAACCGAGAGCTTTGACGCTCGCCGTTCGGCCCCACGACCTCCGAGAGGCTTGGAAGAGGCCTCCCCTGAAAGCTGGATTCCCACCGATCGTTTGTTTCAAATCTTAGCCCACTAGCTCAAAAGCAAGCGCTAAAAAGTCCTGCCAAAATCACATCGGTCGTCATGTTACAATTTAGTCAAAGGCCTACTACTGGAGCGAAACCGAGAGCTTTGACGCTCGCCGTTCGGCCCCACGACCTCCGAGAGGCTTGGAAGAGGCCTCCCCTGAAAGCTGGATTCCCACCGATCGTTTGTTTCAAATCTTAGCCCACTAGCTCAAAAGCAAGCGCTAAAAAGTCCTGCCAAAATCACATAGGTCGTCATGTTACAATTTAGTCAAAGGCCTACTACTGGAGCGAAACCGAGAGCTTTGACGCTCGCCGTTCGGCCCCACGACCTCCGAGAGGCTTGGAAGAGGCCTCCCCTGAAAGCTGGATTCCCACCGATCGTTTGTTTCAAATCTTAGCCCACTAGCTCAAAAGCAAGCGCTAAAAAGTCCTGCCAAAATCACATCGGTCGTCATGTTACAATTTAGTCAAAGGCCTACTACTGGAGCGAAACCGAGAGCTTTGACGCTCGCCGTTCGGCCCCACGACCTCCGAGAGGCTTGGAAGAGGCCTCCCCTGAAAGCTGGATTCCCACCGATCGTTTGTTTCAAATCTTAGCCCACTAGCTCAAAAGCAAGCGCTAAAAAGTCCTGCCAAAATCACATAGGTCGTCATGTTACAATTTAGTCAAAGGCCTACTACTGGAGCGAAACCGAGAGCTTTGACGCTCGCCGTTCGGCCCCACGACCTCCGAGAGGCTTGGAAGAGGCCTCCCTGAAAGCTGGATTCCCACCGATCGTTTGTTTCAAATCTTAGCCCACTAGCTCAAAAGCAAGCGCTAAAAAGTCCTGCCAAAATCACATCGGTCGTCATGTTACAATTTAGTCAAAGGCCTACTACTGGAGCGAAACCGAGAGCTTTGACGCTCGCCGTTCGGCCCCACGACCTCCGAGAGGCTTGGAAGAGGCCTCCCCTGAAAGCTGGATTCCCACCGATCGTTTGTTTCAAATCTTAGCCCACTAGCTCAAAAGGAAGCGCTAAAAAGTCCTGCCAAAATCACATAGGTCGTCATGTTACAATTTAGTCAAAGGCCTACTACTGGAGCGAAACCGAGAGCTTTGACGCTCGCCGTTCGGCCCCACGACCTCCGAGAGGCTTGGAAGAGGCCTCCCCTGAAAGCTGGATTCCCACCGATCGTTTGTTTCAAATCTTAGCCCACTAGCTCAAAAGCAAGCGCTAAAAAGTCCTGCCAAAATCACATAGGTCGTCATGTTACAATTTAGTCAAAGGCCTACTACTGGAGCGAAACCGAGAGCTTTGACGCTCGCCGTTCGGCCCCACGACCTCCGAGAGGCTTGGAAGAGGCCTCCCCTGAAAGCTGGATTCCCACCGATCGTTTGTTTCAAATCTTAGCCCACTAGCTCAAAAGCAAGCGCTAAAAAGTCCTGCCAAAATCACATCGGTCGTCATGTTACAATTTAGTCAAAGGCCTACTACTGGAGCGAAACCGAGAGCTTTGACGCTCGCCGTTCGGCCCCACAACCTCCGAGAGGCTTGGAAGAGGCCTCCCTGAAAGCTGGATTCCCACCGATCGTTTGTTTCAAATCTTAGCCCACTAGCTCAAAAGGAAGCGCTAAAAAGTCCTGCCAAAATCACAAACGGTCGTCATGTTACAATTTAGTCAAAGGCCTACTACTGGAGCGAAACCGAGAGCTTTGACGCTCGCCGTTCGGCCCCACGACCTCCGAGAGGCTTGGAAGAGGCCTCCCCTGAAAGCTGGATTCCCACCGATCGTTTGTTTCAAATCTTAGCCCACTAGCTCAAAAGGAAGCGCTAAAAAGTCCTGCCAAAATCACATCGGTCGTCATGTTACAATTTAGTCAAAGGCCTACTACTGGAGCGAAACCGAGAGCTTTGACGCTCGCCGTTCGGCCCCACGACCTCCGAGAGGCTTGGAAGAGGCCTCCCCTGAAAGCTGGATTCCCACCGATCGTTTGTTTCAAATCTTAGCCCACTAGCTCAAAAGCAAGCGCTAAAAAGTCCTGCCAAAATCACATAGGTCGTCATGTTACAATTTAGTCAAAGGCCTACTACTGGAGCGAAACCGAGAGCTTTGACGCTCGCCGTTCGGCCCCACGACCTCCGATAGGCTTGGAAGAGGCCTCCCCTGAAAGCTGGATTCCCACCGATCGTTTGTTTCAAATCTTAGCCCACTAGCTCAAAAGCAAGCGCTAAAAAGTCCTGCCAAAATCACATCGGTCGTCATGTTACAATTTAGTCAAAGGCCTACTACTGGAGCGAAACCGAGAGCTTTGACGCTCGCCGTTCGGCCCCACGACCTCCGAGAGGCTTGGAAGAGGCCTCCCCTGAAAGCTGGATTCCCACCGATCGTTTGTTTCAAATCTTAGCCCACTAGCTCAAAAGCAAGCGCTAAAAAGTCCTGCCAAAATCACATCGGTCGTCATGTTACAATTTAGTCAAAGGCCTACTACTGGAGCGAAACCGAGAGCTTTGACGCTCGCCGTTCGGCCCCACGACCTCCGAGAGGCTTGGAAGAGGCCTCCCCTGAAAGCTGGATTCCCACCGATCGTTTGTTTCAAATCTTAGCCCACTAGCTCAAAAGGAAGCGCTAAAAAGTCCTGCCAAAATCACATAGGTCGTCATGTTACAATTTAGTCAAAGGCCTACTACTGGAGCGAAACCGAGAGCTTTGACGCTCGCCGTTCGGCCCCACGACCTCCGAGAGGCTTGGAAGAGGCCTCCCCTGAAAGCTGGATTCCCACCGATCGTTTGTTTCAAATCTTAGCCCACTAGCTCAAAAGGAAGCGCTAAAAAGTCCTGCCAAAATCACATCGGTCGTCATGTTACAATTTAGTCAAAGGCCTACTACTGGAGCGAAACCGAGAGCTTTGACGCTCGCCGTTCGGCCCCACGACCTCCGAGAGGCTTGGAAGAGGCCTCCCCTGAAAGCTGGATTCCCACCGATCGTTTGTTTCAAATCTTAGCCCACTAGCTCAAAAGCAAGCGCTAAAAGTCCTGCCAAAATCACATAGGTCGTCATGTTACAATTTAGTCAAAGGCCTACTACTGGAGCGAAACCGAGAGCTTTGACGCTCGCCGTTCGGCCCCACGACCTCCGAGAGGCTTGGAAGAGGCCTCCCCTGAAAGCTGGATTCCCACCGATCGTTTGTTTCAAATCTTAGCCCACTAGCTCAAAAGCAAGCGCTAAAAAGTCCTGCCAAAATCACATCGGTCGTCATGTTACAATTTAGTCAAAGGCCTACTACTGGAGCGAAACCGAGAGCTTTGACGCTCGCCGTTCGGCCCCACGACCTCCGAGAGGCTTGGAAGAGGCCTCCCCTGAAAGCTGGATTCCCACCGATCGTTTGTTTCAAATCTTAGCCCACTAGCTCAAAAGGAAGCGCTAAAAAGTCCTGCCAAAATCACATAGGTCGTCATGTTACAATTTAGTCAAAGGCCTACTACTGGAGCGAAACCGAGAGCTTTGACGCTCGCCGTTCGGCCCCACGACCTCCGAGAGGCTTGGAAGAGGCCTCCCTGAAAGCTGGATTCCCACCGATCGTTTGTTTCAAATCTTAGCCCACTAGCTCAAAAGGAAGCGCTAAAAAGTCCTGCCAAAATCACATAGGTCGTCATGTTACAATTTAGTCAAAGGCCTACTACTGGAGCGAAACCGAGAGCTTTGACGCTCGCCGTTCGGCCCCACGACCTCCGAGAGGCTTGGAAGAGGCCTCCCTGAAAGCTGGATTCCCACCGATCGTTTGTTTCAAATCTTAGCCCACTAGCTCAAAAGGAAGCGCTAAAAAGTCCTGCCAAAATCACATAGGTCGTCATGTTACAATTTAGTCAAAGGCCTACTACTGGAGCGAAACCGAGAGCTTTGACGCTCGCCGTTCGGCCCCACGACCTCCGAGAGGCTTGGAAGAGGCCTCCCCTGAAAGCTGGATTCCCACCGATCGTTTGTTTCAAATCTTAGCCCACTAGCTCAAAAGGAAGCGCTAAAAAGTCCTGCCAAAATCACATAGGTCGTCATGTTACAATTTAGTCAAAGGCCTACTACTGGAGCGAAACCGAGAGCTTTGACGCTCGCCGTTCGGCCCCACGACCTCCGAGAGGCTTGGAAGAGGCCTCCCCTGAAAGCTGGATTCCCACCGATCGTTTGTTTCAAATCTTAGCCCACTAGCTCAAAAGCAAGCGCTAAAAAGTCCTGCCAAAATCACATCGGTCGTCATGTTACAATTTAGTCAAAGGCCTACTACTGGAGCGAAACCGAGAGCTTTGACGCTCGCCGTTCGGCCCCACGACCTCCGAGAGGCTTGGAAGAGGCCTCCCCTGAAAGCTGGATTCCCACCGATCGTTTGTTTCAAATCTTAGCCCACTAGCTCAAAAGCAAGCGCTAAAAAGTCCTGCCAAAATCACATCGGTCGTCATGTTACAATTTAGTCAAAGGCCTACTACTGGAGCGAAACCGAGAGCTTTGACGCTCGCCGTTCGGCCCCACGACCTCCGAGAGGCTTGGAAGAGGCCTCCCCTGAAAGCTGGATTCCCACCGATCGTTTGTTTCAAATCTTAGCCCACTAGCTCAAAAGGAAGCGCTAAAAAGTCCTGCCAAAATCACATCGGTCGTCATGTTACAATTTAGTCAAAGGCCTACTACTGGAGCGAAACCGAGAGCTTTGACGCTCGCCGTTCGGCCCCACGACCTCCGAGAGGCTTGGAAGAGGCCTCCCCTGAAAGCTGGATTCCCACCGATCGTTTGTTTCAAATCTTAGCCCACTAGCTCAAAAGCAAGCGCTAAAAAGTCCTGCCAAAATCACATAGGTCGTCATGTTACAATTTAGTCAAAGGCCTACTACTGGAGCGAAACCGAGAGCTTTGACGCTCGCCGTTCGGCCCCACGACCTCCGAGAGGCTTGGAAGAGGCCTCCCCTGAAAGCTGGATTCCCACCGATCGTTTGTTTCAAATCTTAGCCCACTAGCTGAAAAGGAAGCGCTAAAAAGTCCTGCCAAATCACATCGGTCGTCATGTTACAATTTAGTCAAAGGCCTACTACTGGAGCGAAACGAGAGCTTTGACGCTCGCCGTTCGGCCCCACGACCTCCGAGAGGCTTGGAAGATGCCTCCCCTGAAAGCTAGATTCCCACCGATCGTTTGTTTCAAATCTTAGCCCACTAGCTGCAAAGCAAGGCTAAAAAGTCCTGCCCAAAATTCACAAAGGTCGTCATGTTACAATTTAGTCAAAGGCCGACTACTGGAGCGAAACCGAGAGCTTTGACGCTCCCGGTTCGGCCCCACGACCTCCGAGAGGCTTGGAAGAGGCCTCCCTGAAAGCTGGATTCCCACCGATCGTGTGTTTCAAATCTTAGCCCACTTGCTCAAAAGGCAAGCGCTAAAAGTGCTGCCAAAATCACATCGGTCCGTCATGTTACAATTTAGTCAAAGGCCTACTACTGGGAGCGAAACCGAGAGCTTTGACGCTCGCCGTTTGGCCCACGACCTCGAGAGGCTTGGAAGAGGCCTCCCCTGAAAGCTGGATTCCCACCGATCGTTTGTTTCAAATCTAAGCCTCACTATCTGAAAAGAAGCGCTAAAAAGTCCTGCCAAAATCTCATCGGTCGTCATGTTACAAATTAGTCAAAGGCCTACTACTGGAGCGAAACGAGAGCTTTGACGCTCGCCGGTTCGGCCCCACGACCTCCGAGAGGCTTGGAAGAGGCCTCCCCTGAAAGCTGGATTCCCACCGATCGTTTGTTTCAAATCTAAGCCCACTATCTCAAAACCAAGCGCTAAAAAGTCCTGCCAAAATCACATAGGTCGTCATGTTACAATTTAGTCAAAGGCCTACTACTGGAGCGAACCGAGAGCTTTGACGCTCCTCGTTTCGGCCCCACGACCTCCGAGGAGGCTTGGAAGAGGCCTCCCCTGAAAGCTGGATTCCCACCGATCGTGTGTTTCAAATCTTAGCCCACTAGCTCAAAAGGAAGCGCTAAAAAGTGCCTGCCAAAATCACATCGGTCGTCATGTTACAATTTAGTCAAAGGCCTACTACTGGAGCGAAACCGAGAGCTTTGACGCTCGCCGTTCGGCCCCACGACCTCCGAGAGGCTTGGAAGAGGCCTCCCCTGAAAGCTGGATTCCCCACGATCGTTTGTTTCAAATCTTAGCCCACTAGCTCAAAAGGAAGCGCTAAAAAGTCCTGCCAAAATCACATCGGTCGTCATGTTACAATTTAGTCAAAGGCCTACTACTGGAGCGAAACCGAGAGCTTTGACGCTCGCCGTTCGGCCCCACGACCTCCGAGAGGCTTGGAAGAGGCCTCCCCTGAAAGCTGGATTCCCACGATCGTTTGTTTCAAATCTTAGCCACTAGCTCAAAAGGAAGCGCTAAAAAGTCATGCCAAAATCACATCGGTCGTCATGTTACAATTTAGTCAAAGGCCTACTACTGGAGCGAAACAGAGAGCTTTGACGCTGGCCGTTCGGCCCCACGGACCTCCGAGAGCTTGGAAGATGCCTCCCCTGAAAGCTGGATTCCCACCGATCGTTTGTATCAAATCTTAGCCCACTATCTGAAAAGGAAGCGCTAAAAGGTCCTGCCAAAATCACATAGGTCGTCATGTTACAATTTTTTCAAAGGCCTACTACTGGAGCGAAAAAGAGAGCTTTGACGCTCGCCGTTCGGCCCCACGACCTCCGGGAGGCTTGGAAGAGGCCTCCCCTGAAAGCTGGATTCCCACCGATCGTGTGTTTCAAATCTTAGCCCACTAGCTCAAAAGGAAGCGCTAAAAGTGCCTGCCAAAATCACATAGGTCGTCATGTTACAATTTTGTCAAAGGCCTACTACTGGAGCGAACCGAGAGCTTTGACGCTCGCCGTTTCGGCCCCACGACCTCCGAGAGGCTTGGAAGAGGCCTCCCCTGAAAGCTGGATTCCCACCGATCGTTTGTTTCAAATATTAGCCCACTAGCTCAAAAGGAAGCGCTAAAAAGTCCTGCCAAAATCACATCGGTCGTCATGTTACAATTTAGTCAAAGGCCTACTACTGGAGCGAAACCGAGAGCTTTGACGCTCGCCGTTCGGCCCCACAATCTCCGAGAGGCTTGGAAAGAGGCCTCCCCTGAAAGCTGGATTCCCACCGATCGTTTGTTTCAAATCTTAGCCCACTAGCTGAAAAGGAAGCGCTAAAAAGTCCTGCCAAAATCACATAGGTCGTCATGTTACAATTTTGTCAAAGGCCTACTACTGGAGCGAAACAGAGAGCTTTGACGCTCGCCGTTTGGCCCCACGACCTCCGAGAGGCTTGGAAGAGGCCTCCCCTGAAAGCTGGATTCCCACTGATCGTTTATTTCAAATATTAGCCCACTAGCTCAAAAGTAAGCGCTAAAAAGTCCTGCCAAAATCACATAGGTCGTCATTTTACAATTTTGTCAAAGGCCTACTACTGGAGCGAAACCGAGAGCTTTGACGCTCGCCGTTCGGCCACACGACCTCCGAGAAGCTTGGAAGAGGCCTCCCCTGAAAGCTGGATTCCCACCGATCGTGTGTTTCAAATCTTAGCCCACTAGCTCAAAAGGAAGCGCTAAAAAGTGCTGCCAAAACCACATAGGTCGTCATGTTACAATTTAGTCAAAGGCCTACTACTGGAGCGAAACCGAGAGCTTTGACGCTCGCCGTTTGGCCCCACGACCTCCGAGAGGCTTGGAAGAGGCCTCCCCTGAAAGCTGGATTCCCACTGATCGTTTGTTTCAAATCTAAGCCCACTATCTCAAAAGCAAGCGCTAAAAAGTCCTGCCAAAATCACATCGGTCGTCATGTTACAATTTAGTCAGAAGCCTACTACTGGAGCGAAACAGAGAGCTTTGACGCTCGCCGTTCGGCCACACGACCTCCGAGAGGCTTGGAAGAGGCCTCCCCTGAAAGCTGGATTCCCACCAATCGTTTGTTTCAAATCTTAGCCCACTAGCTGAAAAGGAAGCGCTAAAAAGTCCTGCCAAAATCACAAAGGTCGTCATGTTACAATTTAGTCAAAGGCCTACTACTGGAGCGAAACCGAGAGCTTTGACGCTCGCCGTTCGGCCCCACGACCTCCGAGAGGCTTGAGAAGAGGCCTCCCCTGAAAGCTGGATTCCCACCGATCGTTTGTTTCAAATCTTAGCCCACTAGCTCGAAAAGGAAGCGCTAAAAAGTCCTGCCAAAATCACATAGGTCGTCATGTTACAATTTAGTCAAAGGCCTACTACTGGAGCGAAACCGAGAGCTTTGACGCTCCCGGTTCGGCCCCACGACCTCCGAGAGGCTTGGAAGAGGCCTCCCCTGAAAGCTGGATTCCCACCGATCGTGTGTTTCAAATCTTAGCCCACTAGCTCAAAAGGAAGCGCTAAAAAGTCCTGCCAAAATCACATCGGTCGTCATGTTACAATTTTGTCAAAGGCCTACTACTGGAGCGAAACCGAGAGCTTTGACGCTCGCCGTTCGGCCCCACGACCTCCGAGAGGCTTGGAAGAGGCCTCCCCTGAAAGCTGGATTCCCATCCGATCGTTTGTTTCAAATCTTAGCCCACTAGCTCAAAAGGAAGCGCTAAAAAGTCCTGCCAAAATCACATCGGTCGTCATGTTACAATTTAGTCAAAGGCCTACTACTGGAGCGAAACCGAGAGCTTTGACGCTCGCCGTTCGGCCCCACGACCTCCGAGAGGCTTGGAAGAGGCCTCCCCTGAAAGCTGGATTCCCACCGATCGTTTGTTTCAAATCTTAGCCCACTAGCTCAAAAGCAAGCGCTAAAAAGTCCTGCCAAAATCACATCGGTCGTCATGTTACAATTTAGTCAAAGGCCTACTACTGGAGCGAAACTGAGAGCTTTGACGCTCGCCGGTTCGGCCCCACGACCTCCGAGAGGCTTGGAAGAGGCCTCCCCTGAAAGCTGGATTCCCACCGATCGTGTGTTTCAAATCTTAGCCACTAGCTCAAAAGCAAGCGCTAAAAAGTGCTGCCAAAATCACATAGGTCGTCATGTTACAATTTAGTCAAAGGCCTACTACTGGAGCGAAACCGAGAGCTTTGACGCTCGCCGTTTGGCCCCACGACCTCCGAGAGGCTTGGAAGAGGCCTCCCCTGAAAGCTGGATTCCCACTGATCGTTTGTTTCAAATCTTAGCCCACTAGCTCAAAAGTAAGCGCTAAAAAGTCCTGCCAAAATCACATCGGTCGTCATGTTACAATTTAGTCAAAGCCTACTACTGGAGCGAAACAGAGAGCTTTGACGCTCGCCGTTCGGCCCCACGACCTCCGAGAGGCTTGGAAGAGGCCTCCCCTGAAAGCTGGATTCCCACCGATCGTTTGTTTCAAATCTAAGCCCACTATCTCAAAACCAAGCGCTAAAAAGTCCTGCCAAAATCACATCGGTCGTCATGTTACAATTTAGTCAAAGGCCTACTACTGGAGCGAAACAGAGAGCTTTGACGCTCGCCGTTCGGCCCCACGACCTCCGAGAGGCTTGGAAGAGGCCTCCCCTGAAAGCTGGATTCCCACCGATCGTTTGTTTCAAATCTTAGCCCACTATCTCAAAACAAGCGCTAAAAAGTCCTGCCAAAATCACATCGGTCGTCATGTTACAATTTAGTCAAAGGCCTACTACTGGAGCGAAACCGAGAGCTTTGACGCTCACGGTTCGGCCCCACGACCTCCGAGAGGCTTGGAAGAGGCCTCCCCTGAAAGCTGGATTCCCACCGATCGTGTGTTTCAAATCTTAGCCCACTAGCTCAAAAGGAAGCGCTAAAAAGTGCTGCCAAAATCACATAGGTCGTCATGTTACAATTTTGTCAAAGGCCTACTACTGGAGCGAAACCGAGAGCTTTGACGCTCGCCGTTTGGCCCCACGACCTCCGAGAGGCTTGGAAGAGGCCTCCCCTGAAAGCTGGATTCCCACTGATCGTTTGTTTCAAATATTAGCCCACTAGCTCAAAAGGAAGCGCTAAAAAGTCCTGCCAAAATCACATCGGTCGTCATGTTACAATTTAGTCAAAGGCCTACTACTGGAGCGAAACCGAGAGCTTTGACGCTCGCCGTTCGGCCCCACGACCTCCGAGAGGCTTGGAAGAGGCCTCCCCTGAAAGCTGGATTCCCACCGATCGTTTGTTTCAAATCTTAGCCCACTAGCTCAAAAGGAAGCGCTAAAAAGTCCTGCCAAAATCACATCGGTCGTCATGTTACAATTTAGTCAAAGGCCTACTACTGGAGCGAAACCGAGAGCTTTGACGCTCGCCGTTCGGCCCCACGACCTCCGAGAGGCTTGGAAGATGCCTCCCCTGAAAGCTGGATTCCCACCGATCGTTTGTTTCAAATCTTAGCCCACTAGCTCAAAAGGAAGCGCTAAAAAGTCCTGCCAAAATCACATAGGTCGTCATGTTACAATTTAGTCAAAGGCCTACTACTGGAGCGAAACAGAGAGCTTTGACGCTCGCCGTTCGGCCCCACGACCTCCGAGAGGCTTGGAAGAGGCCTCCCCTGAAAGCTGGATTCCCACCGATCGTTTGTTTCAAATCTTAGCCCACTAGCTCAAAAGGAAGCGCTAAAAAGTCCTGCCAAAATCACATAGGTCGTCATGTTACAATTTAGTCAAAGGCCTACTACTGGAGCGAAACCGAGAGCTTTGACGCTCGCCGTTTGGCCCCACGACCTCCGAGAGGCTTGGAAGAGGCCTCCCCTGAAAGCTGGATTCCCACCGATCGTTTGTTTCAAATCTTAGCCCACTAGCTCAAAAGGAAGCGCTAAAAAGTCCTGCCAAAATCACATAGGTCGTCATGTTACAATTTAGTCAAAGGCCTACTACTGGAGCGAAACCGAGAGCTTTGACGCTCGCCGTTCGGCCCCACGACCTCCGAGAGGCTTGGAAGAGGCCTCCCCTGAAAGCTGGATTCCCACCGATCGTTTGTTTCAAATCTTAGCCCACTAGCTCAAAAGGAAGCGCTAAAAAGTCCTGCCAAAATCACATAGGTCGTCATGTTACAATTTTGTCAAAGGCCTACTACTGGAGCGAAACCGAGAGCTTTGACGCTCGCCGTTCGGCCCCACGACCTCCGAGAGGCTTGGAAGAGGCCTCCCCTGAAAGCTGGATTCCCACAGATCGTTTGTTTCAAATCTTAGCCCACTAGCTGAAAAGGAAGCGCTAAAAAGTCCTGCCAAAATCACATAGGTCGTCATGTTACAATTTTGTCAAAGGCCTACTACTGGAGCGAAACCGAGAGCTTTGACGCTCGCCGTTCGGCCCCACGACCTCCGAGAGGCTTGGAAGAGGCCTCCCCTGAAAGCTGGATTCCCACCGATCGTTTGTTTCAAATCTTAGCCCACTAGCTCAAAAGGAAGCGCTAAAAAGTCCTGCCAAAATCACATAGGTCGTCATGTTACAATTTAGTCAAAGGCCTACTACTGGAGCGAAACCGAGAGCTTTGACGCTCGCCGTTTGGCCCCACGACCTCCGAGAGGCTTGGAAGAGGCCTCCCCTGAAAGCTGGATTCCCACCGATCGTTTGTTTCAAATCTTAGCCCACTAGCTCAAAAGCAAGCGCTAAAAAGTCCTGCCAAAATCACATCGGTCGTCATGTTACAATTTAGTCAAAGGCCTACTACTGGAGCGAAACCGAGAGCTTTGACGCTCGCCGGTTCGGCCCCACGACCTCCGAGAGGCTTGGAAGAGGCCTCCCCTGAAAGCTGGATTCCCACCGATCGTTTGTTTCAAATCTTAGCCCACTAGCTCAAAAGCAAGCGCTAAAAAGTGCTGCCAAAATCACATAGGTCGTCATGTTACAATTTTGTCAAAGGCCTACTACTGGAGCGAAACCGAGAGCTTTGACGCTCGCCGTTTGGCCCCACGACCTCCGAGAGGCTTGGAAGAGGCCTCCCCTGAAAGCTGGATTCCCACCGATCGTTTGTTTCAAATCTTAGCCCACTAGCTGAAAAGGAAGCGCTAAAAAGTCCTGCCAAAATCACGTAGGTCGTCATGTTACAATTTTGTCAAAGGCCTACTACTTGAGCGAAACCGAGAGCTTTGACGCTCACGGTTCGGCCCCACGACCTCCGAGAGGCTTGGAAGAGGCCTCCCCTGAAAGCTGGATTCCCACCGATCGTGTGTTTCAAATCTTAGCCCACTAGCTCAAAAGGAAGCGCTAAAAAGTGCTGCCAAAATCACATAGGTCATCATGTTACAATTTTGTCAAAGGCCTACTACTGGAGCGAAACCGAGAGCTTTGACGCTCGCCGTTCGGCCACACGACCTCCGAGAAGCTTGGAAGAGGCCTCCCCTGAAAGCTGGATTCCCATCAATCGTTTGTTTCAAATCTTAGCCCACTAGCTGAAAAGGAAGCGCTAAAAAGTCCTGCCAAAATCACAAAGGTCGTCATGTTACAATTTAGTCAAAGGCCGACTACTGGAGACGAAATCGAGAGCTTTGACGCTCACGGTTCGGCCCCACGACCTCCGAGAGGCTTGGAAAGAGGCCTCCCCTGAAAGCTGGATTCCCACCGATCGTTTGTTTAAAATCTTAGCACACTAGCTCAAAAGGAAGCGCTAAAAAGGCCTGCCAAAATCACATCGGTCGTCATGTTACAATTTAGTCAAAGGCCTACTACTGGAGCGAAACCGAGAGCTTTGACGCTCACGGTTCGGCCCCACGACCTCCGAGAGGCTTGGAAGAGGCCTCCCCTGAAAGCTGGATTCCCACCGACCGTGTGTTTCAAATCTTAGCCCACTAGCTCAAAAGCAAGCGCTAAAAAGTCCTGCCAAAATCACATCGGTCGTCATGTTACAATTTAGTCAAAGGCCTACTACTGGAGCGAAACCGAGAGCTTTGACGCTCCCGGTTCGGCCCCACGACCTCCGAGAGGCTTGGAAGAGGCCTCCCCTGAAAGCTGGATTCCCATCGATCGTGTGTTTCAAATCTTAGCCTACTTGCTCAAAAGCAAGCGCTAAAAAGTGCTGCCAAAATCACATAGGTCGTCATGTTACAATTTTGTCAAAGGCCTACTACTGGAGCGAAACCGAGAGCTTTGACGCTCGCCGTTTGGCCCCACGACCTCCGAGAGGCTTGGAAGAGGCCTCCCCTACAAGCTGGATTCCCACTGATCGTTTGTTTCAAATCTTAGCCCACTAGCTCAAAAGTAAGCGCTAAAAAGTCCTGCCAAAATCACATCGGTCGTCATGTTACAATTTAGTCAAAGCCCTACTACTGGAGCGAAACAGAGAGCTTTGACGCTCGCCGTTCGGCCCCACGACCTCCGAGAGGCTTGGAAGAGGCCTCCCCTGAAAGCTGGATTCCCACCGATCGTTTGTTTAAAATCTAAGCCCACTATCTCAAAACCAAGCGCTAAAAAGTCCTGCCAAAATCACATCGGTCGTCATGTTACAATTTAGTCAAAGGCCTACTACTGGAGCGAAACCAAGAGCTTTGACGCTCGCCGTTCGGCCCCACGACCTCCGAGAGGCTTGGAAGAGGCCTCCCCTGAAAGCTGGATTCCCACCGATCGTTTGTTTCAAATCTAAGCCCACTATCTCAAAACCAAGCGCTAAAAAGTCCTGCCAAAATCACATCGGTCGTCATGTTACAATTTAGTCAAAGGCCTACTACTGGAGCGAAACCGAGAGCTTTGACGCTCACGGTTCGGCCCCACGACCTCCGAGAGGCTTGGAAGAGGCCTCCCCTGAAAGCTGGATTCCCACCGATCGTGTGTTTCAAATCTTAGCCCACTAGCTCAAAAGGAAGCGCTAAAAAGTGCTGCCAAAATCACATAGGTCGTCATGTTACAATTTTGTCAAAGGCCTACTACTGGAGCGAAACCGAGAGCTTTGACGCTCGCCGTTTGGCCCCACGACCTCCGAGAGGCTTGGAAGAGGCCTCCCCTGAAAGCTGGATTCCCACTGATCGTTTGTTTCAAATATTAGCCCACTAGCTCAAAAGGAAGCGCTAAAAAGTCCTGCCAAAATCACATCGGTCGTCATGTTACAATTTAGTCAAAGGCCTACTACTGGAGCGAAACCGAGAGCTTTGACGCTCGCCGTTCGGCCCCACGACCTCCGAGAGGCTTGGAAGAGGCCTCCCCTGAAAGCTGGATTCCCACCGATCGTTTGTTTAAAATCTTAGCACACTAGCTCAAAAGGAAGCGCTAAAAAGTCATGCCAAAATCACATCGGTCGTCATGTTACAATTTAGTCAAAGGCCTACTACTGGAGCGAAACCGAGAGCTTTGACGCTCGCCGTTCGGCCCCAGGACCTCCGAGAGGCTTGGAAGAGGCCTCCCCTGAAAGCTGGATTCCCACCGATCGTTTGTTTCAAATCTTAGCCCACTAGCTCAAAAGGAAGCGCTAAAAAGTCCTGCCAAAATCACATAGGTCGTCATGTTACAATTTTGTCAAAGGCCTACTACTGGAGCGAAACAGAGAGCTTTGACGCTCGCCGTTCGGCCCCACGACCTCCGGGAGGCTTGGAAGAGGCCTCCCCTGAAAGCTGGATTCCCACCGATCGTGTGTTTCAAATCTTAGCCCACTAGCTCAAAAGGAAGCGCTAAAAAGTGCTGCCAAAATCACATAGGTCGTCATGTTACAATTTAGTCAAAGGCCTACTACTGGAGCGAAACCGAGAGCTTTGACGCTCGCCGTTTGGCCCCACGACCTCCGAGAGGCTTGGAAGAGGCCTCCCCTGAAAGCTGGATTCCCACCGATCGTTTGTTTAAAATCTTAGCCCACTAGCTCAAAAGGAAGCGCTAAAAAGTCCTGCCAAAATCACATCGGTCGTCATGTTACAATTTAGTCAAAGGCCTACTACTGGAGCGAAACCGAGAGCTTTGACGCTCGCCGTTCGGCCCCACGACCTCCGAGAGGCTTGGAAGATGCCTCCCCTGAAAGCTGGATTCCCACCGATCGTTTGTTTCAAATCTTAGCCCACTAGCTGAAAAGGAAGCGCTAAAAGTCCTGCCAAAATCACATAGGTCGTCATGTTACAATTTAGTCAAAGGCCTACTACTGGAGCGAAACCGAGAGCTTTGACGCTCGCCGTTCGGCCCCACGACCTCCGAGAGGCTTGGAAGATGCCTCCCCTGAAAGCTGGATTCCCACCGATCGTTTGTTTCAAATCTTAGCCCACTAGCTGAAAAGGAAGCGCTAAAAGTCCTGCCAAAATCACATAGGTCGTCATGTTACAATTTTGTCAAAGGCCTACTACTGGAGCGAAACCGAGAGCTTTGACGCTCGCCGTTCGGCCCCACGACCTCCGAGAGGCTTGGAAGAGGCCTCCCCTGAAAGCTGGATTCCCACCGATCGTTTGTTTCAAATCTTAGCCCACTAGCTCAAAAGGCAAGCGCTAAAAAGTCCTGCCAAAATCACATCGGTCGTCATGTTACAATTTAGTCAAAGGCCTACTACTGGAGCGAAACCGAGAGCTTTGACGCTCACGTTCGGCCCCACGACCTCCGAGAGGCTTGGAAGAGGCCTCCCCTGAAAGCTGGATTCCCACCGATCGTTTGTTTCAAATCTTAGCCCACTAGCTCAAAAGCAAGCGCTAAAAAGTCCTGCCAAAATCACATCGGTCGTCATGTTACAATTTAGTCAAAGGCCTACTACTGGAGCGAAACCGAGAGCTTTGACGCTCGCCGGTTCGGCCCACGACCTCCGAGAGGCTTGGAAGAGGCCTCCCCTGAAAGCTGGATTCCCACCGATCGTGTGTTTCAAATCTTAGCCCACTAGCTCAAAAGGCAAGCGCTAAAAAGTGCTGCCAAAATCACATAGGTCGTCATGTTACAATTTTGTCAAAGGCCTACTACTGGAGCGAAACCGAGAGCTTTGACGCTCGCCGTTCGGCCCCACGACCTCCGAGAGGCTTGAAGAGGCCTCCCCTGAAAGCTGGATTCCCACCTGATCGTTTGTTTCAAATCTTAGCCCACTAGCTCAAAAGGAAGCGCTAAAAAGTCCTGCCAAAATCACATCGGTCGTCATGTTACAATTTAGTCAAAGCCC